>NC_056741.1:1433161536-1433319036 GCF_019279795.1 Protopterus annectens
TTCCTCAACTCATTCTGTGAATAAGGAGTTTTGGGTGTTGGACTGGTTAGCAAAGTGATCCTATACCTCAGTCACATTCATGCTGAGGGCATTGGACTATCTCTCTCCCTTACTTAACCAGATTTCAGAGTACCACTGTCAGAGGTCTAAAGGGAAATTAAGGCTCAACAGGCTCCAGAGTCCCTGGAGACCTGGATGTCCACTTTACAGTCTATTGCTAGTATGTCCATGCATCTGCTGTCTAATGCGGTTGCCTGCATGCGATGAACCTCTGGCGCTGGCATTACCATACCTTGCCACACTTGGGCGTGGCTGTGTAATTTAATGGACTGCTTCAGGGCATCCTTTATTAATGTCTCCTTTGACTGCTCTTCACTTTTTTGGTCTAAGGTTAAGGACATTGACCAGGAAGCAGCAGGTCAGGAAGATGCTGTCTGCCATAGGAGTGCATTTTGGTACCCCTCAGTGGACATTCTCTAGGAACCAGATTTTTTTTCCCTAGAAAAGCACAGATGTTTTTTCATGATCTTCCTCCTGACAGGTTCCCTTGCCATAGAGGGTTGCAACCACAGTGGCTGCTGCCCTATGGGGTGGTCCACAGAATCAGAAGTTTCACATAGCCTTCTCTGGGAGGCCCTTTCAGTGACCATGAAGGGTTGCCTGAGTGGTTGTGGAGGCATTCGGGGGTTATTTGGCTGTACACCCAAATGCTTAGAAGGCCATCACCTGGCATGCATGGGTGTTGTCATATCCAGAGGTTTTACGTTTCTATTTTTGGAAAACTTCAAATTTAAATTATCTCCCCATTGCACTCTGTTTCCCCAAAGGCTCTATACTTGGACCTCTTCTATTTTCTATTTTTATCAATGACCTACATTCTGTAATTCCTCAAGCTACCGCAGTACAATACGCAGATGACTCCACATTAATATGCTCAGCCCCCACTCCATCAGACCTTCAGTCCCTCACCCAAAATGTGTTTAACACAGTAGAGGAATGGTTACTACACCATTGCCTCATCTTGAACCTCAAAAACAACAAACTCCTACTTTTTACTCCCACCCGTAGGGCCACCCCACTATACTTTACTGTTACATCAAACAATGGAACCATCATATCCCCTGACTTACCACAAAACTCGTACTAATTGATAATAACCTTAACTTTGATACTCACATTAACAGTATCATAAAAACAGTCAACAAAAAACTAGGCTCCCTCTGTAGAATGAAATCCTTTCTTACCCCACTAGCAAGGTCTACAATTGCCCAGACCCACTTAATCTCCACCCTCCTCTACACCTCCCCTATCTATACTAACCTCTCAAAAAACAGCTTGAACAAACTGGCTGTCTGCTACAACAATATTGCTGGATTTGCAACAGGCTCTATATTCAGAACACATCACTGTACTAATTATGAACAACTAGGATGGCTAGAGTTGCCAAATTTACTTCTATTCAAACAATTAACAGTTGCCTACAAAATCCTGTATCAGCCTACTAACACTCCAATTCTTACCAGCCTTATCACCCCCTACAACAACCTTAAGACCCTATGCTCATCTAATAAAATATTAGTACAAATAGGTAAAACCTACAATATGGCTGGTGACTCTTTGTTCTCTAATACCGTGGTAAAACATGGAACTCTCTCCCCAGTGACCTGACCTCTTTTTCTTCACTAACACAATTTAAAAGCAAGCTGAAAACCTACCTTAAATCCCATTGGTTATGCCCCTGTGTGAACCCAGACTAACTACACATTCTTTTTTCACAAAGACGCCTGTCTTATTAACTGTATATACTAATTGCCTATTGAAAACCATAAAGCTAACAGGCCTTATATGTTATTAAAATGTCTTCATCAATATCCCTAAAATGTCTTCAACACTACCTATCTATACTAACAAATGTTACAAGTCATATGATTCTGTAATCAAACATGTTTTGAAGTGAAAATATTTGCTTATATGTCAGTGTACCCACATCTGTAAAGTCTGTCATGTATAAAATTGCTTAATTTTGTATTATACCTGTAGCTGTTAAATATTGTTATTTTTATATATACATTTTAGTGTGTTTTTGAGGAGCTTTTCTCCCCGGGCCTCTGCTGAAATGGACATATATCCAGCTGGACTAGCCCGGTCAACAAATGTAAAATAAAATAAAATAAATCCCAAACATATCCCAGATGTGCCACCCCATAAGAAAAGGGATGCAGCAATCAAAACTCAAAAGTTGTTAGAAAATAGAGGCATTTAAGAAGTCTCAGCAGACCAGTGCAGATCTGATGGGTCTGTTCAGTGTTCTTTTTGGTTGCAAAGAAGAGGACACTGACCTCACACCAGTTTTGAATTTGAGCAAGTTGAATCGTTTTGTAAAACAGACCAAGATCTGGATGGTTTTGGTACAGTCCATTCTCTCTCTCTCTTGAGGAAGACCAACTGGATGTGCTTGGTTGTCCTCAAGGACACCTACCATCATATAAACAAGGAATTCCAAGAGGTTTCTTTGGTTCTGGCTTGAAGCCAATCATTACCAATTCTGAGCACTGCCCTTTGGTCTCCCTGCTGCCCCCAAGTGCGTGGCAGTTGCGGCAACTTCGCTCAGGCCACAAGGTTTCCAGATCTTTCCTTACCTGGACGATTGGCTCCTCACCACCTCCACGAGAGCATTTTTCGTCAGGGCCATGGACATCTTACTCCAGCTGTGCAACTCCTTTGGAATCTCAATCAAGCTATCAGAAGTCCAGCATTCTCCCTCCGCAAATGATAAGAATTCATACACTGCAACCTTGACAGAGTTTCACAGATTACAACACTCACATCCCTAGTGTGTTGGCACTGTAGAATATAGCCTTTTCCATGCTGTGTAGTCCAAAACCCCTGTGAGGATAAGCTTATGTTATCCTCAGACACTTAGGACAAATACCAGCTGCCATCTGCTTGATTTCCTTAATGTGATAGTACATAAGGGTTCTGCAGTGGACATTGGTGGTGCAGTGGTCTTATCTGACACATTTGTTGGAATTCCACATTGTGATGACAGTGGTCTGTCAAAATCACATCTGGTGGTGGTTGGAGTCTTCCTTGGTGTCTACCAGGAGATCATTCTTTCTCCCTCTACTTCTGAGCACAGTCACAATAAATGCCTCTATTCTCAGATGGGAGGTGCATTTTGAAGGGAGGACTCTTCAGGACACCTAGTCCATTGACAAAGCCGATTTTCGCATCAACATGTTGGAGATGAGGGTGGTCCTTGTGTTGCAGGCTTTTCAGGACATCCTTCCCAAGGGTGTGATTTCATTTCAGACCAACAACATGGTTGTGGTCTGGTATTTGAAGAAACAGAGTGGAACCTATTCCTATCATCTTTTGTTTCGTGGCCATGAGAGTCTAGCAATGGGTGATTTTGTCTCAGCAGTTTCAGGTTGTAGTGCACTTCCCTGGGAGCTCCAACATTTTGGCATCAGTTTGAGCAGGAACATTCACTTTCCATACACGTGGTCCCTGAATACAAGATTTGACGCATAGATTTTTCGGCATTGGGGCACTCTGTGTTGCAGTCTGTTTGAATCCCCATTCAACACCAAGTGCATCAGCTATTTTGCCTTAGTCTGTCCTCAGAAAGAGTCACCCAGGGATGCTTTTCTGTAAGCTTGGCCCCTGGCTCTTCTGTATGCCTCTCCTATGGTCCTGCTAATAATAAAGTTTCTTTACTAGGCAGCCTGTTGCAGTGATTGTAATCCTCATTGCCCCCCACAGGTGTGGTTCCCCTTTCTTTGGCCTCTTCTGAAGTGCCATTCTTGGGTCCTGTATCTGATTTCTCACCTGGCAGGTCAGGACCCATCCAACATTTAGACTTTTAAGTTAACTGCATGATTTCTCCAGTTCCCTTTATGGCCAGAGAGCCAAAGCTTTCAAATAGCTTAGTGCATATTTATCTTCTCAGAAGTTGTCTAAGTGTCGGATGTATGCTAGTAAGTGGAAATATTTTGCTTGTTGGGCTAACTAGTAAGTGGAAACGTTTTGCTTTTTGGGCTACTTTTAAGGGTTTGGATTCTTTTTCGGCCCCTGTGGAGGTCGTTCAACACTTCCTCTCAGAAGTTTCCTGACTGGGAATCAAATCCAGGCTGTGGGAGTGAGGGTGCTAACTACTAGACCATCAGGAATCCCCTCAGATTTGTTTAACTCATGTTCCAGTTATTCTACTATTAAAGTGCAATTGGCAGCTATTTCCATTTTCCACATTGGTAGGGGCAATATGCCTTTGGCTGCTCTCAAAATTTTAAAGGCTTTCCTCAAGGGTAACTTTTTGTTACATCCTATGTTACAGGACCGTGATCCCTCCATGGGATTTACCTTTCATGCTTCAGATGCTGACTGTATTTCCTTTTGAACCTTCTGCTACATCTGATTTGAAGTTATCTTGGAAGACCTTATTCTTAGTGGCTGTTACTTCTGCTAAACAGGTAACAGAACTTCAAGCCTCTCTTCAGTACCTTTTTACCTATTTTTTTTCCACAGACAGGGTCTCTCTCTGCATGGGTCATTCCTTTCTTCCTAACGTGGCTACAGAAAAGAATTTGAATCTGTCCATTCACTTACCAGCTTTTTTTCCTGAATTTTCCAGCAAGGGATGAATACCTACTGTATTGTCTTTGATGTACCTTGACAGTTTGAGTTTCACATGGACAGGACCAAATCTTTCATAAAGTCTAAACAGTTTGTTTCTTTTTCCAAAGCCTGGCTGGGCATGCCACTATCTAAGGTTACTCTCTCTCCAAGTGGCTAATTGTTTTGCTTTGGAGTATAATTTGAAGGAAAAGCCCTTGCAGGATAAACTGAAAGGTCAATCTACTAGAGCTATGGCTACTTCTGCAGCTTTCTTCTCCAGCACTGTATTGGATGATGGTTGTGCAACTGCTACTTGGGTGGGCCCTCACACCTTTGTGTACCACTACAAATTAGGCACTCATTTGAGGTCCAGAGCTTCTTACTGAGCAATATCCTTTCATGAGAACTGCCTAGGTTTTTGTTTGGCTGGGGACTGTCCGACAAGTTGAATCCAGATAGAAATGACAGTATTGGATAAGATAGTTATGTGCTAACCATGATGATTGATCCATGTTGTCTCTTCATCTAGTTCAACCTTCCCTCCCTCTTGCTCCTGCTGTTATGGCAAGTTTCTAGATCGTGGGACAATCGAGTCAGAGAGGTTGGTTTCCCTCCTGTGTTGAGAGTCCTTAGTATTTTCCCATAGAGATCAGTTGGTGTTAGTCTGGGACGAATTTGACCTGAGGTAATCTTGATGAGCGAGGGATTGTAATTAAAGGAGGTGGAGCTCCCTGGGCTGAAGACTTTTGAATATGGCTGGTCTCTGATCAGAGTTGGATGTAACGATAACCTACAAGTTGAACCAGATGGATCTGTCATTATGGTAAATATATAACTTTCATTTTATCCTGTTCAAATAGCATAGACTGAATGACGGCTTGTAATGCATAGTTAACAGTACAGTTACAATGTACAATATTTACATTATCTGCATTGGTTATTTATAGTAAGAACTTAGTACTTAAATTTTGTTTATCTGAGGTACAACAAGAATTAAAATAGATAAGCTTTCTAAGTGGTAGTATTAAAAAGTGACATTGCATTAGCTCAAAATAGTGATTCCTTAAGAAGCATTTGAAAGAAGAAATTGTTGGGAGAATTTTTGTTTTATTTTGAGTAATTGAATTCCATGTCACCGGAGCAAGTTTATGGAAATATTTTTTCTCTTCTTCTTAAGGTAAAACCAGGATAAAGCAGGAAGAAGCATATGTATCAGTGTTGTTTAGGGGGTAATGGGAAGAGTGAGAACATGAGGAAGTGGAGGGCAGCATTTTAATAACAAAAAAAAAAAAAACGTTAGTTTTTAGCAGCTAGAAATAGAGAGGCTTCATGATTAACACCATAAGCACTGGTGGAGAGGAGTAAGCTGCAGCAGTGTGCTCAAAGGTTGACATATCAGTGCTCCGGATAGAGTGTTGACTATTTTTTGAAAGTGGTTACACTTTCTTGAGCATGTTCATCGTGTTTCACTGTTGCAGTCATGACTGTAGGATTCTCCCCTGCCGGCAGGCAGCCCTCGGTCGGCCAGAATCCCAAAGTCTGGGTCCGGCGTCGGCTGTTCAGCCATGCTCCCTGATGTCAGAGTGCCAGGAGTACAAAGCTGACAGCCGACGCCATGTTCTCCAGTCTTTCTTGCCGTGCGGTAATAGCAGTTCGCAAGTGCCGGTCGGCTGACTTCTGACAATTTTTTATAAATGTACTTCAGTCCGAAGACTTTCTTCTCCTACTCAAAGCTAAGTAACCCATTGGGGAAACTTTTTTCTTGCTCCAGTCCAATGTCAGAAAAAGTTAATAATTGTATTTCATGTTGGAAGCAAATACCTCTTAAGGATTTTCATTCTTATTGTATTCCTTGCTTAGGCCCTGACCACGACGTAGCTAGTTGTCGGTTTTGTGCTAGATTCAATCAACGTACGATTAAATGAAGGTACGATTTTGCATTTCATTACTTCGGTAGGCGTTTTAATTATAAAATGTCATCGGATACGGTTCCGGCTACCGGAGTTCACAAACGACGCAAGGATAAAGACAGGCCTCCGAGGTCCAAATAAGACGATGTTGTACAAGTAGAGCCAGCTTCAGGTTCAGCATAGTCAGTGAGGCGCTTTTGCAGCCCCTGTCGTCGGCCATTTCGGAACCGATGGCCGAAACGGACTCCCACGAGGAGCCAACTAGGCCTTTGAATATTTCTGTTGCAGGACCTTCGGACAATGCTCCTTCGGATGGGTCCGGAGCCGCTGTGCAGGTACCGGCTTCCGAATGGGTTTTCAGGCTTACTCGGCTTCTAATAAAGACAAAGCCAAAGACAAAGGCAAAGACTCCTTCCAAATCAAAGACTGCAGCCCAGGCCTCTTCTGATCCGGCACCCAAGTCTCAGGAAACAACTACTTAAGATGGCGGAGGACTTACTTACTATGATTAGGGGTTCACATCCCCCTCCAGATAAAAGGCCTAGGCAGGAAGTTTATTATGACTCCCCTGATCAGGCTTCTGTTTCTTCAGTTTCGTCTTCTGACCAGGAATATTCTTTCCCTCCTTATGAGGATTCTGATGCTGAGGAATCCATTCCTTCAGCTTCTCCCCCTGAGGATTTCTCTTTTGGGGAAACTTTGCATGAAATGAGGGAACATTTTCACTGGGAAGGACAGGAGTACTCGGAATCTAAGAAAAGACTAAGGGATTTTCTTCTTCTTCCCCAACATAGACCCCTGGCTATTCCTCCTATTTTGGATATTGTGGATGATGCTTTTTCGGAGGCTAACTTAACTCCTGACTCTTTTCCTCCAGCTCCTGTTAAGCCAGACAGATATTATAGGGTTCCCGATTCCCATCAGTTTTTATACAAGAATCCTACTGCTGACCCTGAAACCATTTCTCAGGGTCCTAAGGGGGTTAAGGCCGCTTCTGCTAAAAACCCCATTCCCACTGAGAAGGATTCCAGATCTTTAGAAAGATGGGGCAAAAAAGTGTACACTTCTGCTACTTTATCTATTGGGGCTTTAAACTGTCAGTTTCATATGCTGAAATACCAGCAATTTCTCCTGTCTGTATTAAAACAAAAGCTAACTTCCATTTCCGCCTGTGCAGATGATAAGGAATTACATGACTTATTACATGCCACTGAACAAGTTGGGAAGCATGGTTTACACTGTGGATTTGATGCCTTAGAGGCTTCTTGTAGGGCTGCTGCCTCTGGCACAGTCATTAGAAGGCATGCATGGTTAAAGGAACAAAATTTGCCAGATCAAGTAAAAGCTAAATTATTGGATGCTCTTGTTCAGCATAATGTTTTGTTTGGATCTAAAGCTGAAGAGGTGATAAAGAAGATGGAGGAAAAGGCAAAATCCATGCAAACAGTTAAAGATTTCTTACAAGTACAGCCACCCAGATTTAGTAGGAATTGGCCTACAAAAAATTGGTCCTTTCCCAATTCAGACAGGCCTCAGAGGGGTAGATACAGACGCTCCCGAGGAAGGCCTCAAACGCAAGCCTCTTATAGACCAAGACAGTGGACCTGCTTCCACCCCTAGGGGAGGAGTGGACAGGTCACAAGCTCATAGAAAACAGACTCAATGACTCCCTCTGTTGGGCTGCAGGAACTTCTTGCCTGGAAGCCCCTCTGGGAGGAAAACTTTCTCTTTTTCACCTAAATTGGACTCATATAACCCAAGACAAGTGGGTTCTGGATGTGGTTTCAAGAGGTTACAAATTCCATTTTCATACCCTACCAAGACCAAGCGGATGGCCAGATCTTCCAAAACATCAATGGTTAGAGGCCTTAAACCAGGTGGAAGCTCTCTTGGCTATGAAAGCCATAGAACTAGTTCCACTTTCAGTGAGGGGACAAGGTTTTTACTCAAGGCTCTTTCTTGTCCCCAGGAAGCAAAATTCATGGAGACCCATTCTGGATCTGTCAGTCTTGAACACTTTCCTCGAGATACCAAAATTCAAGATGCTTACTCTACAGCAGCTACTTACAATGCTGACCAAAAATGCATGGATGGTAACTTTGGATTTAAAGGAGGCATATTTACACATTCCCATCAGGCAGGAATGCAGAAAATACCTCAGGTTCAAATCCGGATCGAGGCACTATCAATTCTCTGCGCTGCCCTTTGGATTGTCTACTGCGCCCAGGGTCTTCACCAAATGCCTGGCTCCAGTAGTAGCTTATTGCAGACTCAAGGGAATTCAAATTTACCCTTATCTGAACGACTGTCTTATTCAGGCAGACAGCAAGGATGTCTTTCTCCAGCATCTGGAGTTTGTTCAGAATATTCTCAAGTTCCTGGGATTCACAATAAACATAAAAAAGTCAAATTTGACACCTTCACAACAGATAATTGTTCTGGGCGCTTCTGTAAACACAACAACCCAGATGGCATTTCTGACATATGAAAAACAATTACAGCTGGCTTCAACTTTCAAAACCTTGGCAACATTAACTCAGCTATCTGCAAGGAGATTCCTGCAGGCTTTGGGTTACATGGCCTCCTGCATCCTTCTCGTACCATATGCAAGACTACATATGAGGAAAATACAGTGGTACCTAAAAAGTGTATGGTCTCAGCATTGCCACAGTTTAGACATACAGATCTCCATCCTGCCTTGTCTTCAAAAGGAATTCCTTTGGTGGTCCAAGGCATGTACTCTAAACAAAGGAAAACCCTTCTGTCTGCCTCCTGCCACTCAGATACTAACCACGGACGCCTCAGATTATGCATGGGGAGCCCATTTTCTGGGCAACTGTCTGCAGGGCCTTTGGACAAAGGATCAGAAGCACCTGCATATCAATTTAAAGGAAATGTTAGCCGTTCAGAAAGCTCTATTGGCCTTCAGGAATCTTCTACAACCAGGACAACTACTGATACGGACAGACAACACCACAGTTATGTGGTACATAAACAAGCAAGGGGGATCTCATTCCTATCTCCTTTGCAGACTAGCCATGAATCTATGGAACACAGCTCTAGCTTGCAAACTGGACCTTCAAGCTCAGTTTCTACCAGGGAAGCAAACCTTCCTGGCAGACAGTCTGAGCAGAAACCTATCGGACCCACACGAATGGATGCTGGACACCGAAATATTCAAGATGATTACAGCAGTCTGGGGATGTCCTCACATAGACCTTTTTGCATCCCACCTCAATCATCAACTACAGATTTTTTGCACCAGGACATTCCACGAATTAGCTTGGAAAGTGGATGCACTATCATTCAGTTGGAGAAACCTCTCGGGCTATGCCTTTCCGCCTCTTCCTCTTCTTCCACGGGTATTATTAAAGATCAAACAGGACAAGCCCAAGATGATAATCTTGCTGGCCCCAAATTGGCCTCAACAGTTTTGGTACCCAACACTGAAAAACCTTTGTCTAGAGCCCCCTTGGGTTTTACCACAGACTCCGAACCTTCTGTCCCAACACCAGGGTCAGGTTCTGCACTCCCATGTCAAAACTCTCAGCCTAGCGGCCTGGTTAATCCAGGGTCTTTGATTCATTCTCTCCTACCCAAGCAGGTTATGGATGTCATTTTAGAAGCCAGACGTTCTAGCACTAGAAAATCTTATGCAGGGAAATGGAAAAGATTTTGTTCCTGGATGCAGGCTCAGGATTCTGATCCTCTTACTCCTAACATTCCTCTGATTTTACTTTACCTGACAGACCTCTTACATAAGGGTCTCTCTTTCTCTTCTATAAAGATACATGCCTCTGCTATTTCTGCTCATTATAATACAGACCATCCGATCTTTTCCCACCAGCTCATGAGACAGTTTCTCAGAGGAGCTAAGAACTTAAGGCCCCCCAGATCTCCTCCCATTCCTGCTTGGGATCTCAACTATGTTTTGGAAAAACTCACCTTACCTCCTTTTGAGCCTGCTGCCACAGCTGACATCAAGTTTTTATCTTGGAAGACAGCTATCCTGTTAGCTCTGACCTCTGCCAGAAGAGTCTCTGAGTTGCAAGCTCTCTTGGCTGTGGAACCTTATATTATTTTTCATCAAGACAGGGTGTCTTTAAGGACTAATCCTACTTTTATGCCTAAGGTGATTTCCAAAGTGGCTTTAAATCAAACTATTCACTTGCCAACTTTTTCCCCACTCCTCAAAATAAGGTGGAAAGGATCTTGCATTCCTTGGATGTACACAGACAACTTTGTTTTTATCTGGACAGAACTAAGGACATCAGGAAATCAGAGCAATTGTTTGTTTCTTATGCTTCAAGTTCCCATGGTAAAGCTATTTCAAAACAGACCATTTCCAAATGGATTGCTCATGGAATCAGATTTTGCTATTCACACCATGGAAAGCAAATACCAGGGACTATAAGGACTCACTCTACCAGAGCTGCTGCCACTTCAGCTGCCTTCCTCAGAGGAGTTCCTACCAATGACATTTTGGAAGCTGCAACTTTGAGTTCAGTGCATACTTTTTCTAAGCACTAAAATCTACCTCTTTACTCTAAGTCTAGGGCAGGCTTTGCTTCTGCAGTCTTGCAGGGCCTTTTAGCCGCCCCCTGTACTTTATGACCACCTCCCTTTTATTCTGCTTTGGGATTCAACCCTACAGTCATGACTGCAACAGTGAAACACGATGAACATAGTACAGTTGTGTACACTTACCATAAATGTAGATGTTCGAGTGTCTTCACATTTGCAGTCTGGGTTTCCCTCCCTCCTGTCCCCCCTTATTTTTTCTTTTGTGTGGTTCCTTTTTTTCACCCTTCTTCTGAGGTGTATTCGCAAAGGGTATGGGACCTTATTCATTTTGGAACTCCTGACATCTGGGGCAAGAAAAACTGGAGAACATGGCGTCGGCTGTCAGCTTTGTACTCCTGGCACTCTGACGTCAGGGAGCATGGCTGAACAGCCGACGCCGGACCCAGACTTTGGGATTCTGGCCGACCGAGGGCTGCCTGCCGGCAGGGGAGAACCCTACAGTCATGACTGCAACAGTGAAGACACTCGAACATCTACATTTATGGTAAGTGTACACAACTGTACTTTCTTGAGGTAAAGGAAGGGAAACAGTAACTTTTGAATGAGGAAATGTTTGAATATGTAGTACTATGTCAGAGATGAGGAGGTGTGTTAGTCTGTCAGAGAGCTTAAGCTGTATTAATATTTAGGAGGCAGTGGAATCTGTGTGATTTCTTAATGTTAGGGTGGAATCATTACTGTCTTATGGTATTTTTAGATGCTTATAACTTCTAAAGTTTTTTGGAAAGTGTTTTTTAATGGACAGTAAAGGAGAATACATTTTTGAGCTGTTCTAAATAGCATAGATTTGTTTTTAAATTAATTTAGTATTAGATGATGATGTGAGAACCAGTGATGTATATTACTAAAGTCAACCTATAACACACACTGAACAGAGACTATGTATAGGATCTAAAAGAAGTGTTCATAAGGCTGACCTGCAGCTTTGTTTGTCAACATGTAACTGCAGTGAAAAAGTATATGGTTTTCATAGTTTTGTAGAACTGATCCTTGAGTCTTTCTACAATGCAGAAGCCCACAACTGGCCTGATTCATAGAGTCTTTGCGTCATCTCCAGCCGACAGGTGTCCAAAGACTGGTGTCCAGAAGTCATGGTATAAAACAGGTGTTGACACCATCTTCACCTCTTTCTAGCTGTGCAGTTCCTTGAGCTACCCTGTTTTTCTAGCTCTCAGTCTGTTGGTAGGCTCGTTTTCCAGAGTGATCTCCAATCTGTTGCCAGATAAGTACCCTGTTGGTGAAGTTTCCTTCTAATTAATGTATAAAAAGGTTAATAACTGCTTAAAATGTGGAAAGCAAATCCCGTATAAGTATTTCCATTCGTATTGTTTGTGTTGAGTGAGGCCTCTGCATGACATTTCTCATTCCCAGGATTGTGCTAAGTCTCATTCCAAAACCTTGAAATGTAGGGCCTGAAGTCCTTGCAGCCCATATGGGGTTTTCATGCCTAATACCACCCACCTCATTGTACATCTCGGTGTCTGCCAGTTCTCTCAGTAAGAAATGAAAAGGTAAACTGAAGGAGAAGGATGTTATAGACAGTGGAGAGTCTTCCACTGCCAAGTCTTCCATCGACTCGGGTGAGGTGCCTTTGCAGCCCGCTGATCAGACTACCACTAACCCTGAGCTTTCTGATGAAACCCTGTGGAAGGCTGCAATGGTGAGAGGCCACAACACAGATACACATACCACAGTGACAATGGTCAGGTCTGAAGCCCCTTTGAGGGACTCTGCTTCTGACACCCAAGTGTTGATAATCGCAGGAGAGTGTGGTATTCTCTTGTTACTCGTACATGAAGACATCCCAAGGAACCGGATGGAATTCTCACAGCTCACATTTTGAGGCCTCCAGGTATCCCGACTCACAGTAAAATGTGGGTATGATGCATTGGATGCATCATGTAGGGCAGCTGCTGTGAGGTTTGCCATATGTAGACATTCCTGGCTGATGACATAACCCCTGTCAGACCGAGTGAAAGCAAAACTTCTTGGTGCACCACTGGATAAAGAGCTCCTCTTTTGTACCCCTGCTGAGAAAGTTTTTGAAAAACCATTAGGCAGAGCAGCTCTCTCCCAAGACATCCAAAACCAAGAGGCTGATTAGCATGTCCCACTTCTCTGCCTCTTCTAGCCAAGTTGGTGCATATTATCTGGTTAAGTTGGCCCAGGAGTTCATGGATTTCATGAAGTCCAGGGGACCAGCTGCCACAGATGCCTGTTCCAGGAGCTCCTCCTGGTAAAAGGAAGAGAAATGTCTCTCCCCAGGAGGACTCAGACTCCTCAGAATCAAATGATAAAGAACTGTCTTATGCAGAGTAACTTCCTCTTAAATCTTTCCCTGACTTGGATTCAGGTGGCATCCTTTTTTCTGCCTACCCCTGAGGACTTATCCTTTAGGGAAACACTGCACAAAATGGCGATATTCATTAGGGAGAGTGAAGAGTTTTCTCAGACCCAGACCCATTACAGAGTTCTTCTGTATCTGCTATCTCCCAGACATTTAGCCATTCCACCTGTGCACATGGTTTTGGATGATGTGTTTGAGGACCTCTCCCTGCATCCTGTGTCAGTAATTCCTGCCCCCTAGCAAGTCACATCACTTCTGTAGAATGCTTGACACCCATAAGCATCTTTAGTACACACAGGCAGATCTTTTGATGGTGCCTGTTGATTTTGCTAAGAGAGCTGCTAAAGGGTGCAGCCAGACATCCTTTACTGAATGGCAGGGAGAGAGAGATGAATGCTTGGTAGAGATGGTAAAAAGACTTGCACATCAGTTGCCCTGGCTGTGAGAGTTCTTAACTGCCAGTTTCACATGTTAAAGTACATAGTCTTTACAAGAAAAAGATCATTGCTATGGCAGGAGAGGTCTTCATCAAGAGCCCATACAGAAGACAGCTAGTTCATCATTTCAGGTGTCCAAACACTCATTATAATTGAGAAAGTTTTTGAAAAACTGGATAAAAGGAAACAAATTAAAACAGTTAACACATTTTATTTTTCTCCCACACCTAAATACAACAGGAATTTTCCCTCTTAATTTTGTCATTGCCTCCAAGGCAAGAAAAAGGGAGGCCTCCTCGAAGCAAGAGACAAAGACAGAGACGAAAGTGGCAAGCTGATCAAACTAGACCTGGGGGTCCAAGGATAATACTCATAACTATCTTCTGGCCAAGGCAACAGTTGTTCTCCCATCTTTCATTCATCTACACCTAAGCACACTCAAGCTAATAGCCTGAAGAAAAGGGTTCTTGCCATCAAACAACACATCTTATTCTACTGAAGTATTATCTAGAGAGAGGCAAGAAAGTTAACTGCCAGAAAATTGTACTTATCTAAGTGGAAAAGGTTTTGTGTTTGGTGCCAGCCAAAGGTATGATGCCAGTTAATGCTGGCATGAATCAAGTGCTGGAATACCTTTCAGAATTATTTAATCAGGACCTTTTTTTATTCAGGTATTAAGGTACATGCATCTGCCATTGCTGCTTGCATATCTATCTATATCTATCTGTACTCACGCCCATTTGAAATAATTTCTAAAAGGGGGTAATACACTTGAGACCATCTAGGAGAAAACCAGTACCCTCTTGTGATCTAAACTGTGCACTGGAAAAGCTTACACTGCCACCTTTGGAGCCAGCTGCTTAATCCTCAAAATGAGGCTGAACAAATCCTGCATTTCCAGGATATGCGCCGACGGATCAGGTGATACCTTATCAGACCACAGTCCCTGAACAGACCAGGTCAACTTAAGGTGTCCTTTGCAGAAGTAAAGAAGGTAGACCTGTTTCCAAACAGACAATTTCAAAATGGATAGCTAATTGTATTACCTTTTGCTGTATTCATCATAGAAAGCAATTGTCAACATCTGTCAGGGCACATTCCACGAGACAGAGCGACCACCACTGCCTTCTTAAAAGATGACGCTACTCAAGCCATCTTGGAAGCTGCCATCTGTTCTTCAGTCCACACCTTTACCAAACACCACCATTTAAGCACTGCATCCAGGAACTGGACAGGTTTTACTACTGCTATTCTTCAGAAACTTCTGTCCAAGGGGGCCTTTAGACAGCCGATCTCCTGTTAGAAAAAAATATTATGTCTCATGATTATTTTTTACTAAACGCATGTTAGTTTTTATTTATTTTTATTTATTTATTTATTTTTACAAATTAATTAAATAAATTTATGATATGTTTATGTCAAAGGAAAGCTGAAAAACAGATGCATAATTATGGGAAAATATTTTATACAAGTAGTAGCCTTATATTTTTAAGTGTTTTACAGTTGCATTTTTTTATTAGCAAACTGTAGTGTACTGACAGATAATTTAAATCTAAGTAAGTACTGAAGGAGTTAAGGGATGTTATGTTATGCCTGAAGAGTCTGGTGTCAGAAAGTTAATGAAAACATGCCAGGTATTTGTGAATACCAGATTAATCAGTAGTACGCACTGGCCTTTTTAGACTGGGAATGAGTCTTTGCAAGGCTGTATGTGAGATAGTGTAAATTGGTATTAAATGTTGTAGAGTTGAAGAGTAGTGCATTTTAAATGCAGGTAGTATAAATATTGAAAGGCATATTTGTTAAATGTTTACATAAAGCTGTAAACGAGAAGTACGCGGGATGAAAAGAGTTTTAAATACATTGATTTGTTAAAAGTAATGTTGCGTCAAAGTTTTGCATGCTTAAAATCGATAAGAAAAAGTATATAAGTGAAGTTTTTTTCCCTTTATTCTTTGAGACTAATCTAAAAATTTTAGTAGGCAGTCTTCCAGTGCTGCTTATAAAATAAATAAGTACTTTGCACATACTGAAGTGTCATTCTTGACTGAGTCAAAAAGGTAAAATTCTTTGTTATTTAATTTTGCATTTTAACAGTTAGTGCTGTGACTCGAGTCTAAAATTTGGTATTCCTGCAGGGCAGTGTGAAATAAATTACAAGGGCCCAGCACAGAACATTATTCTGTGAATTCCACACTGTTTTGTATGGAATAGTCAGAATTTCAGGTAACTAACTATTTTAGGCTGTGCAAACATGCTAAACTAGGTGGGGGAAAATTGATTTGTGTTTTTTTTTTCTCTCTTGTCAGATAATTGTAGTTAAAAGAGTGGAATGAGTGAATAACTGTTTTGTTGAATGACTGAGTTTGCTTGTTAGGCATATGTAAAGTAATAGCGGGAGAGACCGCACAGAAAATAAGGAAAAGTTTATTAATATGTATGCGCATACAACACAAAGAAAAAAGTAACACAAGGAGGTGCCTTGTGTTGAAGGCAGTACTCTCAAGACTGAAAGGTAAGAGCCATGAGAGGTGTTTGTGTTTAATGCATGAGTAAAAAGAAAGAGAAAAACAAGTTAATGGTAAATCAAGTTCATAAGCCTATACTTGCTGGGGCATAGGTATGTGTATTGATAAACTACATTTATGAGCCTATAGCATGTTGGGACATAGGTTGTGTGTGTGTGCACGTGCGCATTGGTGTATATATATAGTTTATGAGCCCTTAGCATGTTAAGACAGAGGCACGACTGCACAAAAGTTTCTTCAGAGAGCCCGAAAGAGTGGTCAGTTCTGGAGACGGTACCTATCCACCCCATTATCCTGATTGCAGTGCTGGAGCTTTAAATGTTGAGCTCGATGGAATGAAAGCAAGGGAGAGCTGAGGGAAAATGCTGATTGAAACCTTTCTTCTGTCACTGCACAGTGACAGAATCCCTACCCTTTCCTCCATGAATGGTGTGAGAATTGATGTAGTCATTTTTCTTTTCTTTATTACCAGAATCTAGGATCTACAAGGTAAGCCCTTAGTAGGGTAAATGGGAACAAAGTTAAGCAGGCAAGATCAGTCACTGCAAAGGAACACCTGCATGTTTTATGTATCACAATTATAGAAAGTAAGTTTTAAGTATTTGAATGAGTGGTTTCAGCTTACTAAAAATTGCCCTGGTAAAGTGAATGAAACTTATGATAAAGATAAATTAGGAAATTTGAAGGGTATTTTGAAAGAAAAGAGAAACTAAGTGAAAAACAATGGGCAGTATTTTATTCTTGGTATAATGAAGCTCTTTAAAGGAAAAAGAAATCAGCATTAAGAGGATTACAAAATACTAATAAGAAGTTGCTACAACAGGCAAAAGGGGTCAAGAAGGCAGTGCAGACCAGTAAAAAAGGTATCCCTTTATCCTGTCTTGGCAGGTTTGGAAAAAAACTGGGAATGGCCAAAAAGCAGAAATTTGAGAAAAGGATGATAGTGTTCCAGTAGCTACTACACCCCCCAGCCCCCACCCCTATATGCACCCATACAGCTGGCTCCTGTACAAGATTCTTCTACTTCTCAGACCTCTGCATTTCGGACAGCTGTCCAGTGGACACCAGGTCAGTATGGTACTTTTGCATCTCAGGTTAGTTCCCATGTTCAATCCTCATCTTCAGAACAGGTCTCTGCAGTTGTGGAGGTTTCTTCTTCTCCTTCTTATTTCAAACAAGCCTCTACCTCGCCAAAAGGGGCACTAATATGGGCTACACCCACAGCTTACCACACAAACTGACACAACAGGGCAGGATAAAATGTTGTTGTCTTTGGAGAGGATCTTTTGACACCTCTTAAAAACATTTTGGGACCTAATAGTAGAGAGCTTGTTCATTGCCCTTATTCCCTGCCAATTTGCATACTATGCCCAAAAGTTTTCCAAATATTAAAAAAGATCCTTTAAAGTTTAAGAAAGAATTAAAAACTATAATAAAATGTTACAGCCCTACTTTGACAGGTTTAAACCAGCTGCTTCGGGAAGTCGCTTCAGATGAAATAAGAAAACAGTTACTTGAAGACTAAAATAACCAATTTTACTCTCACAGGAAATGCACTGTTAGACAAAAGGACAGGGTTGTTAAATAAAATTACAAGTGGGTCGAGTTAGGACAAATTGGTCTAAGACACAGGCATGTAAGCAAAATAAATGGAAAGTCCCTGCAGATTGAGTCATTTCAAAGCAGTGTTTGCTAGACATTCAGGAATATGAGATCCTAAAGAACAAGCTAAGCCTGCTATTGCAGTTGCTTTTGTGTGGGGTCTGCAAGCCCCTGTACAGAATCAAGTAAAGTAAGTGCTTATAAGACTGGCAGGAAAAGGACTTGGAGTCCTTATTAAGTGCTGCAAATCACTGTACAAAATGTCAAGGAAAAAGGATTCTGAGGATATGCTGTTAACTTTGCAAATAAAGCAGTTAAAAGCCTCATGGGGCTGAAGCAGAGGCAGAGAAAGGGGTAAAGGAATTGCTAGGGGATTTAGTAACAGTGCTGGTCGAGGAGAACAAGGTGCAGCTGGTTGGCAATGACGAGCTGGCAGTGTCACTCCTGCCTCATCTGATGGATCTTGCTTCAGTTGTGGTAAAGCAGGACATTAGAGAAGAAAATACCCACACAAGTGAATGCAAAAAGTCCAAAATACTTGGACTAAATGGCATCCGAATTATAACAAGGCTGCATTTCCTCCACTACCTCAAATTAAAAGGAGTAAAAAATCACCATGCTGACCATGTCAGTAATAAAACAAAAATAAATCTTGATCCTCTGCTGCCAGTCGATAAAAAGGGACCCTATGTTAAGGTAAAGATAAATTTAAACAAAATTCCTTTTTTCTGGTGGATACTGGAGCCACTAGGTCTGTATTAAAAATGATCTCAGATAGTCAGAGACCAGTATCAAAACACAAAGTAAAATGATTTGGAGTAACAAATGCTTCTGTTAGGTATTCTGTTTGAAAATCTATACCCATTTCTTTAAGATCGATTAAAAAAGGCATTCTTTCCTTTTGAGTACTACAGCACCACTAAACTTACTAGAAAGAGACCTGTTATGCAAACTGAATTGTACTATTTACTGTACATCAGAAGGGGTGGATTTGGATGTTCCAATAAAATCAGAGGGGAAAGTATTAGTCTTAGCAGAAGCCGAGGAACAGCCTATTAAAGGCATGCAGGCAGATGAAAAACTGTTGCAGCAGGTACCTGCTAACTTATGTAGTAAACATCTTAATAAAGTATGTATATTAAAATATGTATAACTGGTAAAAATAAAATTAAATCTATCTAAACCTCCCCCTAGAGTTCTGCTGTAGCCACTAAAACCAAAGCAGAGCAGGAATTATAAATTCAGTCCTTAATACAGCATAAGTAATAGTGTCAGCTAAAAGCGTTTGTAATACTCCAATTCTGCCGTTAAAAATGCCAAAAAAGGATACTTATTTGTTTGTGCAGAATTTGAGTATTGACAACTTTTCCTGTGCTTCCAAATCCAGCAACAATACTGAGTTTGCATACCACCTTCAGCAAAATATTTTTCTGTAATTCAACATTCTTTTCTGTACCTGTCCACCCTAAAAGTAATTTTTCCCCCTTTACGGATAAGGGGTGGCAATATACATGGAAACAGTTACCACAAGGATACACTAAATCTCCATTATTTTCTCAAATTCTAAAAAAAAATTAAGATGACATTTCCAGGTGGGTCTGTGTTTAGTACAGTATGTAGGTGATTTACTAATATCATCTGATTCTTTTCATCAGTGTCAGCAGGATACACTACATCTTTTCACTATTCTTGCAAAAAAGGAAACAAGGTTTAAAAAAAAAAAAAATATATATATATATATATATATATATATATATGTGTGTGTGTGTGTGTATATATATATATATATATATATATATGTATGTATGTATATATATTTAGCTGTGGTCATTTGATATCTCAGGTTAGCAGGCAAATGCTACCATTTTGCAATGAGGTAATAGCTGAAGCCCCACAACTGACTACTGTGCGTCAGCTTAAATCTTTTTTTAGCTGTGACAGAATATTGCAGACAGTGAATTTCTAGATATGCAAAAGTTGCTAAACTTTTGGCAAATCTTTTAAAGCAGGATACACCAGAAACCCTCCCTTGAGATATGAAAACAATCTTCTCAAAATTTTAAGCAAGCTTTAGTTACTGCCCCAACTTTAGGGTTACCATATTATAAAAAGAGTTTCACAAAAGAAATGGCTTTGCTCAGGGAGTGCTTGCACAGAAACATGAGGAAAACTGTTGTCCATTACCCGATTATAGTACAGCACTTGATTCTGTTGCAAAGACATTTCCACCATGCTTATGGGTGGTGACTGCTACCACCATTCTTGTCACTCTCGCACAATCACTGGTGCCGGGGCATGATCTTATGGTAGCCATCCTTCATTCTGTATCATCTCTCTTACTTGAAATAAAGACTTAACCTCTCTCAGCTACACGTCTGTCTAAATATGAACTTTTCTTCTGCTCATCTATTTCTCTTGTACACTTTCCTGTTCTAAATCCTGCATCTTTGTTACCTACTGCTGAGGATAGTAAAGAGCATGAGTTTGTGTGTGTAACTAATTATCTGATTTCTCCTAAAATGAATTAAAGGACACTCCTATACCCAATGCTGAACTGGACCTATTTGTGGATGGTTCCTGTGAAAGAGATCAAAATAAAAATGTAGTTGCAAAATTATGTCTTCACCAGTAATAAAGTTTTGCTTCAACATAGACTAAAAAATGTATTGCCTAGGTAGCTGAGTTAGTGGCTCTACAAAGGGCTTGTGATTTAGCCAAAGACAAAGTTGCCTTTGTGTACACCAACAGTTGCTATGCTTTTGGTGTGCTACATGATTGTGGGCAACTTTGGAAATGGAGGGGATGTTTAACTTCAGCAAAAACCCAGATTAAAAATCCTTTTTATGCCAATGCTCTTTTAGATGCTTGTTACCTATAAATTTAGTAGTAGTTAAATGTAGTGCCCATCAAAAGAGTATAGGTACTGTTTCAAAGGAAAATAATTAGGCAGATCAAGCTGCTAAGCAAGTTGTAAAAGGACTTTGTGCAAAATTACATGTAAAATGCAAAAATCTTAGTGATAATGTGTTTGATTCGAACAAAGTTTCAGCTTTCCAAGTTAAAGTATCACAGAAAAAAGTTCATAGGTGCCTTAAAGACGAATGCAGTAAATCTGACAATGGGTTATGGCACCATTCGTATGGCTGACTGGTGGCACCTGCCTCCTTGCTACCTTACCTGATAAGGGCATATCATTTACCAACCCATGCAGGTAAGACAGCTTTATTACCCGAAGTTGGTGTGCCTCTCATCTCTCCTCTTGGATATTTGAGTATGTTAGTAATTGTGCAGTATGTTTAAAATGCAATATTAGCAAAAATTCATATGTTAATGCTGCATGATTGCTACCACCATGGGGAACTTTTGTTATAGGGCAGCTGGACTTTGTCCAGATGCCAAAGGTCTGTAGTTTACACCACGTTTTTGTACTAGTTTGCACCTTTTCTGGATGGGTGAAACCTTACCCATGTCATAAGGCAGATTCTGTAACAGTTGTTAAAATTATTTTTTTATTTTTTTCTAAATTTGGTGTACCGTGTACTATCACTAGTGATTAGTGAACACATTGATCAGAGAGGCTATGCAAAATATTTAGCACTAGGTTAAGTCTTCACCATCCCAACTATCCACAGTCATCGAAATAAATAGAGAAGGTCAATAGGACCCTTAAAAATAAGATTTTGAAGATTTGTGCTGAGACTAATTGTAAATGGCCAGAGGCACTTCCCTTAGGATTAAGGAGTATAAAAAGTACCTTAAGTACTACAAAAAGATTGAGTTCCTATAAGATACTAATGGGAAAGACCCATGACCCTTCCAGCTACTCCCCCTATGTCAAATAAAAAAATTTGACTCTAACTGACAATAAGTTCATTCCTTACAGCTTTACCAAAAAACTGTAAGAAAAGCTCTTCCTCAATCTCCTGACTAGCCTTTGTCACCAACTGTGGCCCAGTAATTGGGTTTATGTTAAAACTTTCCAAAAAAACAAAACTGAGTCCAAAGTAAAAAGATTCTTTTCAAGTACTGCACACCACTTATACTGCAGTTCGCTGTTCAAAATTACCAACTTAAATTCATTCATCTTATCATAAAAAAAAAAAAAAAATGCCACAGACCATACCTCTCAACTATACAGATTTTCACAGAATGTCCAGGTTTTTGCCTCATATTTTTCGTCTGTTCCTCATGAAATTTTGGTTTTCTGGCAAATCACTGTCAAAACATTGCAAATGGAAGTCAAGAAATAATGATAGGCATATGTGTTCTAGTCTTCAAACCCTTCAGAAAATGCATCTGAACGCAAAAACTGTTTTTCAGTCAACTTTCTTAGTAAGAGCAATATTTAAAAATCATCCCTATTTCTTGCCCTTTGTTCCCCCCATTATTCATGTGTTTGTCCAGATTTTTTGCTCTAAGTGGTTGAGAGGTATGCCCAGGACAAATCATCTTTATCAGTAAAAAAAGATCATAAGATACTATCTGCCCAAGTAAAGAATTAAAAAAAAATCAACTCAAACGGCAGTCCATAATAAATCCAGTGACAGCATGTACTTAATGCTTTGTGTTTGTTGCTGTTTCTCTTACACACTGGTAAACAGTTTCCTTTTGATTCTTCAGCAGTATGCTGTGGACTTAATGTAACAAACTGCTGGATGTGTTCACATACACCTCATCATTCTAAGGCAGGGATTCTCATAATTCCAATCCCTGCATCTCAAGTGACATTTAAAAAGAAATTTAGTGACACTAATCTCACTTGACATAATGTGACTGACTTTTCAAAGGTTGTGTCAACAGCAAATTGTGGAGGGACATGTTATGCCAGAAATGGGACTGTGCCAGTGGGAACGAGAAAATACAGTGACACTAGACGTAAAAGTGTGTTGAACTCTTTGTACTTAAAAAGCTATGACTGGGGGTGTGGCATGAGCATGATAAAAAAATCGTTATTACATTTGTGGTGATTGTGCCTACCCCTGGTTGCCTACAAACTGGTCTAAATGTTATTTTGTGAGCTGTATCACTCCTACTATTCAACATTTTGAAACCCCTCCATTAGGCAGACCGAGAAATAAATGGACAATTCACTGGGCAGAGCAAGTATTTTCAGTCTTTACTCCTGAGTATAAAGTGCAAAGGATAATGCTCAAAATCACAATGCTTGCACAAATTCTTCAAGAGGTAGCAAATCATACATCACATAAGAATGGCAGATCAAAAAATGACTACATTTCAAACTGTGATACTACAGATTTGTCTGGCATTTGACATAATGCTAGCTGCCAAAGGGACATCCTGTGGCCTCATAAAAAGTTGTTCCTAGTGACTAGCATAATGAACAAAAAAGTTTGAGGAAGCAGAGGGCCAAGGACCCCGGACAGCACAGCTAAACAATGAACACTTAATGGTTGGGCAGTGCATTTGTTAAACTAAAAAAGTACAGTTTTGTACCTACCATAAATGTAGATGTTCGAGGATCCACATTGCTGCAGTCCTAACTATTGGGTAGTCCGCTGTCCAGTCGGCCCGAATACCAAAGTATATGGCTGACGTCGGTCAGGGCGCATTAGACTGACGTCAGTACGTCAGGGTACTAATGCGCATGACCGACGTCATATCCTCAGTCTTTTCTTGCCCCAGATGTCAGAAGACCCTGAAAAGATAAGGCCAAAACCCAAAAACTCCAAACATACCTGCACCAAAAATATGTACAATATATACAAAATTAGCAGAAGACAACCTCACCCACACAACCACCCCTAAACACAGAGGGAAGGAGGGAGGGTAAATTGGACTGCAGCAATGTGGATCCTCGAACATCTACATTTATGGTAGGTACAAAACTGTACTATGTTCTTCATTCCACATTGCTGCAGTCCTAACTATTGGGTAGAATCCCAAAGCAGAGGTAAGGGAGGCTGGCAAATCATAAGGAAGCAGGAACTGACAACATGCCTTGCAAAATAGCTGTGGCAAAACCAGCCCTAGACTTAGAGTAGAGAGGAAGGTGATAATGCTTAGAGAAAGTATGCACTGAACTCCAAGTAGCTGCCTCCAAAATATCCTTAGTTGCCACCCCTTAGAAATGCTGTTGAAGTGGCAGTAGCCCTAGTGGAATGAGGCCTAATCCCAGCTGGAATCTCCTTGCCATGATGGGAATAACAAAATGCAATGCAACACCCAATCCACCTAGAAATAGTTTGTTTTGACACAGGCTTGCCCTGTGAACTCAAAGCAAAAGAAACAAACAACTGCTGAGACTGCCTAAAATCCTTAGTCCTGCTCAAATAATAACGCAATTGCCTGTGTACATCTAAAGTGTGCAAAATCTTTTCCCCTTTATTTTGGGGTTCTGCATAAAAGTAGGCAAATCAATAGTTTGGTTTAAAGCCACAGTAGAAACCACCTTAGGCATAAAGGAAGGATTAGTACGTAAAGATACCCTATCCTTATGAAAATCAAAAGGCTCCACTGCCATAAGGGCCTGCAACTCAGAAACCCTTCTTGCAGAAGTAATGGCCAACAAAAAGCAGTCTTCCATGACAAGTATTTCAATTCAGCAGTAGCCGCAGGCTCAAAAGGTTGTAGAGTAAGTTTCTCCAACACAAAATTGAGATCCCAAGCAGGAGTAGGAGCTCTACGTGGGGGTCTTATATTCTTTGCCCTCTAAGAAATTGCTTGAACAAAGGATGCGAAAACAATGGTGGGTCACAATCATAGTGAGCTGAAATTGCTGCAGCATGAATCTTAATGGAAGAGAAAGACAAACCTTTGTCCAATAACTCAGTAAGATATTGAAGAGCCACACTCAAATTATGCTCAGAAATCTCCAAATTGTTTGCTGCACTCCAAAATAAAAATCTCTTCCATTTTTCTGCGTACACTTTCCTTGTACTAGGTCTTCTGGCTTCCATAATCACATTTAAAACTTGTTGAGGAAGTTGAGACCTGCTGTCTTTCAAAACAGAATATGCCAGGCTGTTAGATGAAGAGAGTGAAGCTTGACATTGAGCAGATGACCGTCCCTCTGAGACAACAGGTGTGGAATCAAAGGTAAAGGCCATGGAGGCTTCCTTACCAGACTCCTCAGTAATGGGTACCAGTGCTGCCGAGGCCAATCTGGAGCTATTAAAATCATCCTTGGCTTGTCTTGTCTGACCTTTAGAAGCACCTTTGGAAGAAGAGGCAGAGGTGGAAACGCATACACATGAAGATTTTTCCAACTGAAAGAAAGAGCATCCACTTTCCAAGCTGTGTGATGAAACCTCTTTGTGCAAAACTTTGGCAGCTGGTGGTTTAGTGGAGAAGCGAACAGATCTATGTCTGGAGTTCCCCATGACACTGTCAATTTTGAAATACATGAAGATCCAGTTTCCACTCGTGGGGATCCATGATTTGTCTGCTTAACACATCTGCTAAGGAGTTCTGTGCTCCGGCAGAAACCTTGCCTGAAGAGTTAGTTGCAAGCTGAGCGCAGTCTCCCATAAAATCATTGCTTGCCTGCACAATGGGTAAGAATGTGTTCCCCTTGTTTGTTGATGTACCACATGACAGTTGTGTTGTCTGTTAGAATCAACACCTGCCCTGGAAGAAGTAATTCCTTGAAAGCCATTAATGCAAACTGGACTGCTAACATCTCTTTCATGTTGATATGTAGATGCTGTAGTCTGGCAGGCCACTTGTCTTGTATCCACTTTCCATTTAGATGAGCTCCCCAAGCAATGTCTGAGGCATCTGTCGTTAGAATCTGACTCGCCTCTGGCCGGGTCACAGAGAGTCCCTTGTTTAGGTGACATTCCTGAGCCCACCACAAAAATTCCTTTTGAATGCAAGGTATTATTTGAATGACAGTGTCCAAATCCTGGCAGTGCTGTGTCCATACATTTTGAGATACCATTGCAGCTTCCTCATATGCAGTTTGGCATTGGGAAGCACCAGAATACAAGATGCCATGAACCCTAAGGCTTGAAGGACTGTCCTTGCAGTCAGCCCGGACTGAAGAGATAGGTGATGGAAGTAACTGGAAAGATTCTTTTGTTTGTCCGGGGTTAAAAGGCCATCTGGGCTGCTGTATTCAGTCTCACACCCAGAAAGCACATGTCTTGAGAGGGTACTAGACTGGACTTTATTTCGTTCACAGAATACCCTAGGCATCTTAGCACTGCTATGACATATTCCAAATGCTGTAGAAGATCTTCCTTTTCTTGAGCCAGAATCAGGCAATCGTCCAAGTAAGGATAGATTTGAATTCCTTTTAGCCTGAAGTAAGCTATCACTGGAGCCAGAACCTTTGTGAATACTCTGGGCGCAGTAGATAAGCCAAAGGGCAATGCAGAGAACTGATAATGAGAATTTCCAGCTCGAAACGCAGATACTTCCTGCAAGTTAGTCTTATAGGCACATGAAGGTAAGCTTCCTTGAGATCTAAAGTTACCATCCAGTGATCTTTGCCCAGCAGAGGTAAAAGCTGTTGTAACGTCAACATTTTGAACTTGGGAATGTCCAGATAAGTGTTGAGGATAGATAAATCCAAAATTGGTCTCCACGTGTTCCCCTTCTTCAGTACTAGGAACAGGCGAGAATAAAATCCTAGGCCTCTTTCTGGTACAGGAACTGGCTGAATGGCCCCTATTTGGAGCAACAGAGAAATTTGCTTGTGAGCCTCTGTTCTTTGTAGAGGAGGAATGTCTGGCATGCCTTTGAAAGGAGGCAAGGTATGGAAATAAAACCTGTAACCGTGGTGAATGATATCCAGAACCCATCTGTCTTGGGTAATTAAATCCCAATTTTCTTTGAAAAGAGACAGCCTTCCTCCCAAAGGTGCTGCCAGGCGAGAATGAACTGGCAGCTGGAAAGGCAGGTCATTGGGTCTGCTTACGAAAGGACTGACCCCTGCCCTCACTAGAAGTCTGAGCAGGGGAACTCCCTGTCCTAGGCCTAAAGGAACCCTGAGCTCTGCCCCTACCACGTCTAGACCTACCCCTAGACTGGGAATCATAAGCAGGATAAGTCCATCCCTTAGAAGGCCAATTTCTACTAAACTTGGCAGGCTGCACCTGCAAAAAATCCTTAACAGTTTGCATAGACTTAGCCTTGTCCTCCATTTTCTTTAAGACTGCTTCCACAGGTGAACCAAACAACACATCAGACTGTAAAGGAGCATCCAAAATCCTTGTTTTAACATGCTCAGCTAAATTCTGATCTCTCAACCAGGCGTGCCTCTGAAGAACAGAACCAGTGGCAGCCACCCTCGAGGAGGCCTGCACAGCATCAAAACCACACTGCAAGGAATGTTTACCCACCTGTTCAGACACATGAACTAAATCCTGCAACTCTTTACACTCAATACCTTCCGCCAGAGCATCCACCTTAGATTTCAGTTGTGAAAGGAGATAATTCTGATATTTTAACATGTGAAACTGACAATTCAACGCCCTCATGGCTAAAGTGGAAGAAGTATACACTTTCTTTCCCCATCTATCCAAAGCCCTTGCCTCTTTATCAGGAGGGACAGGATTTTTAACAACTGAGGCCTTCACACCTTTAGGCCCCTGAGAGACAGTTTCCGGGTCTGCCCTAGGACTCTTAAAAGATACTTATGAGCTTCAGGCACCCTATAATACCTATCCGGTTTAACTGGGGCAGGAGGCAAAGAATCAGGATTCAGGGAAGCCTCTGCAATAACATCTTCCACCACATTCAGAACAGGAGGTAGAGCTAAATGCCTATGCTGGGGTAGAAACAAGAATTCCCTAAGCCTCTTCCTGGAATCAGAGAAATCTTGACCTTCCCATTTAAAATGCTCCCTCATGGAATGCAGAGTCTCTGAAAATGAAAAATCCTCAGGAGGGGAAGCCGAAGGAGTAGAATCATCCACATCAGAATCAGAATAAGGAGGATACTCCTGCAAGTCTTCAGCCGAAGACTCAGAAGCCTCGGAACATTGCTCAAAACTCTCAAACTCAGGTTCCACCCTAGGCCTCTTATCAGGAGGGGGCATAGAACCTCTTATCATAGTAATCAAATCCTCTGCCATTTTAAGCATATGTTTCTTCGGCAAAGACCCTGAAGCACTAGGAGAAACCCCCACTGAAGCTACACTTGGCCTGCCTCTCAAAGAAGTCTTGGAAACAGAAGGGGAGGCTCTAACCACCGTAGGAAGAGAGGGAAGAACAGCCACCTGAGAAGCCCCCTCAGCCTGGCCTACTTCCTGAGAGGATACATCCTGTAACAGTAAAGTCTCTCCCTGAGACTCCAAAGAAACACCTGGCAGAACCTCCGGCTCCACTGAGCCTTCCAAAGAACCGACGTCTGGGACTGTCGGTTCTTCCTCTCTAGGCTTTGCTGCTTTGTCCTTGCGCTTTTTGGCCGAAGCCGGCGTCGGAGCATCCGACGGCATTTTATAATTACAACGCTTCCCAAACACTAACCTGGCACAGTCTAACCTTCTCTTAATAGTGCGTTTGTTAAATCTAGCACAAGAGCGGCATCCAACAACGTCGTGCTCAGGCCCTAAACAAGGTATACACAAAGTATGATAATCCCTATGAGGTATCTGTTTCCCACAAGAAATACAGTTATTCACTTTTTCTGACATCCGGTTAAATACTGAGGCAAGAAAAAACCAAAATAATCCCCAACGGGGTACTTAGCCAACTTTGATTCGGTCTGAAACTCTGACTTCAGAAACTTTCAGAACGCCAACCTGCACTCGCAAAATTGCTTCTGCATCGGACCATGCGGCAAAAAAGACTGAGGATATGACGTCGGTCATGCGCATTAGTACCCTGACGTACTGACGTCAGTCTAATGCGCCCTGACCGACGTCAGCCATATACTTTGGTATTCGGGCCGACTGGACAGCGGACTACCCAATAGTTAGTACTGCAGCAATGTGGAATGAAGAACATCTAGTATATTACAAATTATCATTACAATAATCGGCATTATTCTTTTAATTGTTTTAATATTTTCTGTTCTAAAGGCTGTGATTACAAAATGATTAACCTCACCTTCATGCACTGTGCCACTTATAAAAGTTTCTAATAAATTATTGCAGATGATATATACTGTGATGCTAAGGCATGCTTTATCAAATTAAAAAAATATATATATGTAATTGTATGTGTTACATAACACTTAGTGTCAAATGGGAGACTGTTGCGAAAACAAATGTCTCATGATTATTCTTCACTAAACACATTAGCTTATAGTTTATTCATAAATTAATCAAAAGTTTATGATATGTTTGTCAAAGGAAGGCTGAAAAACAGATGCATAGTTATGCAAGAAATATTTTCATATAAGTAGTAACCTTATTTTCAAGTGTCTTAAATTGCATTCTCTCTATTAGCAAACTATAGTGTACTGACAGGTAAATGAAAGCAAAGTAAGTGCTGAAGGAGTTAAGGGATGTTACATTATGTTATGCTTGAAGGGTATGTAGTATCAGAAAGTTAAGGAAATGTGCGACGTATCTGTGAAAACCAGATTAGTCAGCAGTACACTCTGGGCTTCTCAGGCTGGGGTTTGAGTCTTTGCAAAGCTCTATGCGGGATGGTATAAACTGGTACTAAATGTTACAAAGTTGAATAGTAGTAAATTTTAAATGCAGGTGGTACATGTTTTGAAAGGCACATTTGTTAAATGTTCATGTAAAGCTGGATGTAAGAAGCATGAGGTATGAAAAGAGTTTCAAATACATTGATTTGGTGAATGTAATGTTACATCAAAGTTCTGATGCATAAAATTGATAAGAAAAAGTATGTAAATGAAGTTTTTTTCCCTTTATTCTTTGAGAATGATTGGCAGTCTCCCAACACTGTTTATAAAATAAACAAAGTACTTTGCACATCCTAAAGCATCATTCTTGACGGAGTCAAAAAGGTGAAATTCTTTATTATTTAATTTTGTACTTTAACACTCCTAATGTGCATCTTTGCAAGCCTTCCCAAGGATCAGTACTGCAACACTGACTACAAAGAGCGTACTACAGTTATGTTACTCTTACCATAACTGTAGACGCTCAAATTGATCAGTGTTGCAGCACCAAGCCCCACCTTTCTCCTCTCTTCATGGTCTCTATGGCGGGGGGAGGGTTGGGGAGGGTACCCTAAACCTATTATCACCCTCCCTTCTGTACCCTTTTTCCTCTCCTGCTAATCCACAGTCATTCTGTCTCAAGGTTTAGACATCTGGGAGGGTCATGCTGTCCTTGGGCATCGGACTGACTCCACAGCCTAGAAAGACCTGAAGATGGCACTGACAGACACCTGTTTTATACCCTAATGTCCACATGTCTTTCTGTGTGACAGAAAGTCCAAGGATTAGTACTGAAACAGTGATTTACTCAAACATCTACAGTTAAGTGTAACACAACTGTACTTTCTCATCTTTCTCATTAAGCAAGGGTTCTAATTTGCTAGACAAATGTGCTAAAGAGATTTATACATTTAACACTTCTGAGTTAGAACATTAAACTCTTTGGACATTTTTTTTTTTTTAATTAGTGTTTCATCTTATAAGTTCATAGGTCGGTACTAGGCTATCGGCCCTAGGGCCTATACAAGCCCAGCCATAACAATTCCCTGGCTATTTCTTCCCAAAATATTTACTTTCCCTGGCCCCCTGTCTAGCAGGGCGACGGACGTGATCCCTGGGGTAAATTTCCTATCTCCTATCCAGTTATCAAGGTTCCTTTTGGAGGGCCAAGGAGGCGCTCTGCTTGACATATATGGGCAGTCTATTCCAGAGTATGGGGAGTCCCTGGGTCAGGACCCTATCTCTCCAGCAGGTTTTGTTCATTGTGATGACAAGGATTAGGTTCCTGGAGCGTGTGGCTCTGATGGATTGAGTTTTATTTGTATAGTATGTCCAACAGCTCTGGGTTTGACATAGCCTTGTATGTTAAACAGAGATCGCCTCTGAGTATGCGATATGCGACAGAGTATAGCTGGAGTTTTTTTAGTCGGTCAGCATAGGGCATCTGCTTTAGGCCTGTGATTCGTTTTGTGAGGTGTTTCTATGGCCTTTCCAGTTGTTGCAGATATCTTCTGAGGTACATACCAAACGGGGCATTGTACTCTATGATGGATCTAATGAGGGATGAGTACAGTGGGACAATGACCTCCTTTTTTCTAGATGAAAAGCCTTTAGTGATGAGGTGTGCTACATAGAAGGATTTCCTGACTGTTGTGGCAATATGGTTATCGAAGGTGAGACCACTGTCCACCTGTGTTCCTAAGTCGCTTATCACACTTTCCGTGTTTAGTGTACTGCCACCTATGTGGTAATTCATGGGTACATGGTTTTTCCCAAAGGGAATAACTGTAGACGTCTTGACATTGAGCTTGAGCCCTTGGATCTGGCACCAAGCATCTGTTTCTGTAAGGCCGTTTTGTAGAATATCCACATCATTTGGGGATTCAATAATGGCTCACAGTTTGCAGTCATCTGTGAACTTTGTTAGCCAGAGTCCCCTAGTGTTGGCCTGAATGTTAGAGAAGTAGATGCCAAAGAAAGAGCGGTCCCAGGACTGAACCCTGAGGTACTCCACTTATCACTTATCTGGAGCTGGATTTGGAGTCAGCTACTTTTACAGTGTGGGTTCTGTCAGTAAGCCAGTTGACAACCCATCGAGTGATGTATGGATTTATGCCCAGCTTAGTAAGTTTATCTATGATTCCAGAGTGGGAGATGGTGTTGAAGGCCTTGATGAGGTCCATATAGGCTGTGTGGACTGCCTTACCCTCGTCCACGGCTCTGGAGACTGATTTGAAGAAGTTGGTCAGGTTTAGGAGACGCAATCTGACCTTCACGTACCCAAACTGGGTGGGGTCCAGTGTTTGAAGGTTGTCATTGTCTTTGTTTACAAGTTCCATGATAATTCGCTCCATGGCCTTGCAGATCAGACTCGTCAGACTGATGGGACGGTAGTTCCCAGGATCCAAGGTGGATCCCCCCTTGAGGATTGGGTAACTGTAGCTGTGCGCCACTCAGTGGGTATGAAGCCTGAGGTGAGGCTATGATTAAACATGACACTTAGGTGAGGTGCCAGTTCATTTTGTAGTTCATGTAGTATATAGCCTGGGATGTCGTCTGGTCCCATGGATGCTGTATTCTTAGCTTTGGAGAGTGCGGTTTTTACCCGTGTGGCTGTGATTACCAGAATTTGGCAATCTTTCGGTATTGAGATGGTCCTTTTTATTAGGTAGGGGGGGTGAATCGATCTGCCAGGATATTGGCAATGTCCTTGGGATCAGTATATTGAATTCATTCTGTTGTAGCTCAGAGCAGATCTGAACATTGCCATTTAGCTTCCTGACATAGCTATAGAATGCCTTGTGGTTGTCTTTGGAATCTTTGGCAGTTTTATTTTTGTTACTAGCTTTGGAGGATTTTATGAGGGATCTCAGCTTTTTACTGAGGCTGGTAAGGGAGTTTTTTGCATGCTGGGATTTTCCTCATTTCTGCAACAGTTTTTTTTCCTTTTGTTGTATAGTTTATTTATGACAGGGGACCACCAGATTGTCTTCCTTTTTTGGAGGAGAGCATCCTGGTTCTATTTGGGATGGCACGATTCATGCATGAGTGGATGTGCTCATACAGTTCTTTAGTGTAGGATTCGGCAGTTAAACTTTAAGTTCCCTTCTTAGAGCCAATTTGAAAAAAAAAGTTCACAGTTTGTTTCTAATCATAATGATCACAAAACAGAAAACATTTGCTACGGTTGATAACAATAGACAAAGTAGGAGTGCCTGTACTGAAATACACATAATTTTGTGGATACTGCAGCAAGAGTTGACTTGTCAGAATAGTTTTAAGAAGATGAGCTTTACTAAAGGACATTTGAGACTTTCAGATGCTTCTGACACTCAAGAGTTTGATCTGCTAGCAAATAACATTATAGCTGACCCAGAAAAGAGAAGAAAAACAATGTTCATCATTCCAAAAAAAGTATGTATTTTTGACCTAATTCAAGGGTGCTGCCTAAGGCTCAGTTTCAGAAGACTTTCATTACAAATAAACTGTTTTGTAGGAAAAGCACTCCTCAGCACTTTATGCCAACAGAAGCAGTTCAAAAAGAACAGTCTACTTAAAAGTTGGATGTGTCGGGAAATACCAGGTAAAACCAGAGTTCTTCAGATTGACTGATGCTTTCTCTTTCCCTTTTTCTCAGTATCCCAGGAGGCAAAGTTCAGTGCCATTTTTTTAACTAGAAACTGATGATCACAGGTAAATGGGTGCTAGAAATAGTTTGGAAAGGTTATAGGTTCATAAGTAGGTTCTAGGCTATTAGCCCTAGGGCCTATATAAGCCTAGCCAAAAAGGTACCCTGGCTTTCACCATCCAAGAAAATTATTTTCTTGTGCCCCTGTCGAGCAGAGCAACAGAAGTGATCCCTGGGGTGAATTTCCTATTTCCCATCCAATCATCAAGATTTTTCTTGAAGAGTGCTAATGAGGATCTCTGTTTGACATATATAGGTAGTCTGTTCCAGAGTATAGGAAGTCTCTGGGACAGGAATCTATCACTCCAGCATGTTCTGTTTATTGTGGTGACAAGGTTTGGGTCCCTAGAGCGTGTAGTTCGGAGGTATTGGGATTTCTTTAAGTGGAGCATGTCGAACAGCTCTGGGTTTGACATAGCTTTGTATGTTAGGCAGAGATCGCCTCTGAGTAGGCGATATGCGACGGAGTAAAGCTGGAGTTTTTTGAGACGGTCTGCATAGGGCATCTGTTTGAGGCCAGTAATCCTCTTTGTGAGGTATTTCTGTGGCCTTTCCAGTTGTTGTAGATGTCTTGTGAGGTACATACCAAAAGGGGCGTTGTACTCTATAATGGGTCTAATAAGTGATGAGTAGACACTTGTATAGTAGAATTTATGAAACCTCAAGTGTCGCTGTATATGCACACTTCATCTTCTTAAGTGCATTTAGGTCTTCAATTGATATACTAGCTTCTGGCAAAGAAGGTAATTCACAGGGTTTCTTCTAGTGAAAATGAGAAGGATTATTATTACAAACCACTCCTTGTCCCAGAAGAAGGACAACACCTTAAGGAGTGTCGCAGACTTGTTAGATCTGAACAAGTTCATAAATGCAAAAATATTCAGGATGGTGACTGAAGTCTTTCTATTGTTTATATATCAGGACTCTTACATGGTTACACTAGACATGGAAAATGCATATCTTCACATTCTACTGAAAGTTTCTCACTAAAAATACATCAGGTGCTAGAAGGGTTGGCATTATTTGCAGTTTTCACCTGTGCCATGTGTGTTGTTTTGAGTCCTTTAGTTTTTACCTAATGTTTATATACCTCTGCATTCAAAACCTCACTAATCATTTAAACTTGAGAGACCTCAATGTTCCCACAAAAAAAAAACAAATATATCAACATATCCTCAACTCAGAAATGTTGAATTTTGGTTCTCTTAGCTGATCTGGTAGATTAAAAGCCACATCTTTACTCAGTGCTGTGTACACTCCTGAGAGGTGATCTTCCTTTAGCCTTCCATGCTACAAATGACCCAGCAGTCTTTGACCTCCATCATCTAAAGTGACCCAATGGAAAAGTAAAATCCTACTGTAAACATTAGCATCCCCAAATGGTGCGACTGGTACTTAACCCAATGTACTTGTTTGTGGATGTTCTTGCATATCAAGCAGAGTACTTTCCTTACAATCCAATCTAGTTGACTGCGTGAGTGGTTGCAAAGTTTAATGCAGGATATGTGATTAAAATCTGCTGAATAGAGGACATTGTTAGACTTCAGTACTGACATATGATTCTGAGATGCTGGATGGAATTCCTTGGTCGTAAGATCAGTGAGAACCTAATGACCCTATAACCATGTACTCTATCCAGTTAACTGATGGCAAAAAGAGAAAAGAGAACTAGTAATGCAACTATCTATTACAGTGTCCCATTCGCTTGAAGAAGAATGAGTTACAAAAAAAATCTTAATGATTGCAAAAGTATCAGTATCTTTTCTAGGGGCCTTTATAGTCAGTAGTAAATAAATTCTTTTTAGCCGAGGACAAGTGAACAAAGATTCAGTCTTTCCTGATGTTCATCGTGTTTCACTGTTGCAGTCATGACTGTAGGGTTCTCCCCTGCCGGCAGGCAGTCCTCGGTCGGCCAGAATCCCAAAGTCTGGGTTCGGCGTCGGCTGTTCAACCATGCTCCCTGACGTCAGAGCGCCAGGAGTACAAAGCTGACAGCCGACGCCATTTTCTCCAGTCTTTCTTGCCGTGCGGTGATAGTAGTTCACAGGTGCCAGTTTGCTGACTCCTGACTATTTTTCCTGATAAACTTCAGTCCGAATATTTTCTTCTCCACTCAAAGCTAAGTACCCCGTTGGGGAAACTTTTTTCTTGTTCCAGTCCGATGTCAGAAAAAGTTAATAATTGCATTTCATGTGGGAAGCAAATACCTCATAAGGATTTTCATTCTTACTGTATTCCTTGCTTAGGCCCTGACCACGACGTAGCTAGTTGTCGGTTTTGTGCTAGATTCAATCAACGTACAATTAAACGAAGGTACGATTTTGCTTTTCATTACTTCGGTAGGTGCTTTAACTACAAAATGTCGTCGGATACAGTTCCGGCTACCGGAGTTCACAAACGTCGCAAGGATAAAGACAGGCCTCCGAGGTCCAAATCTTATAATAGCGCACAAGCGGAGCCAGCTTCAGGTTCGGCCGTCGTCAGTGAGGTGCTTTTGCAGCCCCTGTCGTCAGCCATTTCAGAACCGATGGCCGAAACGGACTCTCATGAGGAGCCAGCAAGGCCTTTAAATATCTCAATTGCAGGACCTTCGGACAATGCTCCTTCGGATGGGTCCGGAGCCGCTGTGCAGGTACCGGCTTCCGAAGGGGTTTTCAGGCCTACTCATCTTATAATAAAGGCAAAGGCAAAGACAAAGGCAAAGACTCCATCTAAATCAAAGACTGCAACACATGCCTCTTCTGAACCGGCTCCCAAGTCACAGAAACAGTTACTCAAGATGGCGGAGGATTTACTTACTATGATTAGGGGTTCACATCCCCCTCCAGATAAAAGGCCAAGGCAAGATGTTTATTATGATTCCTCTGATCAGGCTTCTGTTTCTTCAGTTTCCTCTTCTGACCAGGAATATTCTTTCCCTCCTTATGAGGATTCTGATGCTGAGGAATCTATTCCCTCAGCTTCTCCCCCTGAGGATTTCTCTTTTGGGGAAACTTTGCATGAAATGAGGGAACATTTCCACTGGGAAGGACAGGAGTATTCAGAATCTAAGAAAAGACCAAGGGATTTTCTTCTTCTCCCCCGACATAGACCCCTGGCTATTCCTCCTGTTTTGGATATTGTGGATGATGCTTTTTCGGAGGCTAATTTAACCCCTGATACTTTTCCTCCTGCTCCTGTCAAGCCAGATAGATATTACAGGGTTCCTGATTCCCACCAGTTTTTATACAAGAACCCTTCTGCTGACCCTGAAACCATTTCTCAGGGCCCCAAGGGAGTTAAGGCCGCTTCTGCCAAAAATCCCATTCCCTCTGAAAAGGACTCTAGATCTTTAGAAAGATGGGGCAAAAAAGTGTACACTTCTGCTACTTTGTCCATCAGGGCTTTAAACTGTCAGTTTCATATGCTGAAATACCAGCAATTTCTCTTGTCTGTTTTAAAACAAAAGCTTTCTTCCATTTCTGCCTGTGCAGATGATAAGGAATTACATGACTTATTGCATGTCACTGAGCAAGTTGGAAAGCATGGTTTACACTGTGAATTTGATGCCTTGGAGGCTTCTTGTAGGGCTGCTGCCTCCGGCACAGTCATTAGAAGGCATGCTCGGCTAAAAGAACAAAATTTGCCAGAACAAGTGAAAGCTAAATTATTGGATGCTCCTGTTCAGCATAATGTTTTGTTTGGATCAAAAGCTGAAGAAGTAATTAAAAAGATGGAGGATAAGGCGAAATCCATGCAAACAGTTAAAGATTTCTTACAAGTACAGCCACCAAGATTCAGCAGAAATTGGCCTTCTAAAAATTTGTCTTTTCCCACTTCAGACAGGCCTCAGAGAGGTAGATATAGACGCTCCAGAGGAAGGCCTCAAACACAAGGTTCTTATAGACCAAGACAGTGGACTGCTTCCACCCCTAGGGGAGGAGAGGACAGGTCACAAACTCATAGGAAACAAACTCAATGACTCCCTCGTTGGGTTGCAGGAACTTCTTGCCTGGAAGCCCCTCTCAGAGGAAAACTCTCTCTCTTTTTTATCAAAATTGGACTCATATAACCCAAGACAAGTGGGTTCTGGATGTGGTTCTAAGAGGTTACAAATTCCATTTTCATACCCTGCCAAGGCCAAGCGGATGGCCAGACCTTCCAAAACATCAATGGACAGAGGCCTTAAACCAGGTGGAAGCTCTTTTGGCTATGAAAGCCATAGAACTGGTTCCACTTTCAGAGATGGGGCAAGGTTTTTACTCCAGGCTCCTTCTAGTCCCCAGGAAGCAAAACTCATGGAGACCCATTCTGGATCTGTCAGTCTTGAACACCTTTCTAGAAATTCCAAAATTCAAGATGCTTACTCTCCAGCAGCTACTTCCAATGCTGTCCAAAGATGCTTGGATGGTAACTTTGGATTTAAAGGAGGCATATTTACACATTCCGTCAGGCAGGAACGCAGAAAATACCTCAGGTTCAAGGCCGGAGCGAGGCACTTTCAATTCTCTGCACTGACCTTTGGATTGTCTACTGCGTCCAGGGTCTTCACCAAATGCCTGGCTCCAGTTGTAGCTTACTGCAGACTCAAAGGGATTCAAATTTACCCTTATCTGGACGATTGTCTAATTCAGGCAGACAGCAAGGATGTCTTACTCCAGCATCTAGAATTTGTTCAGAACCTCCTCAAGTTCCTGGGTTTCTCTGTAAACATAAAAATGTCAAATCTGACACCCTCACAACAGATAACTTTTCTGGGTGCTCTTCTAAACACCACAACCCAGATGGCATTACTAACATCCGAAAAACAGTTACTGCTGGCTTCAACTTTCAAAATCTTGGCAACTTTAACTCGGCTATCTGCAAGGAGATTCCTGCAGGCTCTGGGTTACATAGCCTCCTGCATCCTTCTCGTACCATATGCAAGACTACACATGAGGAAAATACAGTGGTACCTAAAAAGTGTATGGTCTCAGCATTGCCACAGTTTAGACATCCTGATCTCCGTCCTTCCTTGCCTTCAAAAGGAATTTCTTTGGTGGTCCAGGGCATGCACTCTAAACAAAGGGAAACCCTTCTGTCTGCCTCCTGCCACTCATATTCTAACCACGGACGCCTCGGATTATGCTTGGGGAGCCCATTTTCAGGGCAACTGTCTGCAGGGCCTTTGGACAAAGGATCAGAAGCACCTGCATATCAATTTAAAGGAAATGTTAGCCGTCCAGGAAGCTCTACTGGCCTTCAGGAATCTTTTACATCCAGGACAACTACTAATACGGACAGACAACACCACAGTTATGTGGTACATAAATAAGCAAGGGGGATCTCATTCCTACCCCCTTTGCAGACTAGCCATGGATCTGTGGAACACAGCTCTAGCTTGCAATCTGGACCTTCAAGCTCAATTTCTACCAGGGAAGCTAAACTTCCTGGCAGACAGCCTGAGCAGAAACCTTTCGGATCCACACGAATGGATGCTGGACACCAAAATATTCAGGATGATAACAGCAGTCTGGGGATGTCCTCACATAGACCTCTTTGCATCCCACCTCAGTCATCAACTACAGAATTTTTGCACCAGGACTTTCCACAAAGAAGCTTGGAAAGTGGATGCCCTATCATTCAGTTGGAGGAACCTTTCGGGATATGCCTTTCCACCTCTTCCTCTTCTTCCACGGGTATTATTAAAGATAAAACAGGACAAGCCCAAGATGATAATCTTGCTGGCCCCAAATTGGCCTCGACAGTTTTGGTACCCAACTCTAAAAAACCTATGTCTGGAGCCCCCTTGGGTTTTACCTCAGTCTCCGAACCTTCTGTCCCAACATCAGGGTCAGGATGTCCTTCAAGGATGCATCTGCAGTCATAACAAATGGGTTGTCCTGTCGTCAGGCAGCCCCTCGGTCGGCCGGATTCCAAAGTCTGGGTCCGGCTTCGGCTGATGTCGCACTTCACCCGACGTCATCTCTGCTGGTCTTCGGGTATAAAGGCATCAGCCGACGCCATTTTCCTCAGTCTTTCTTGCCGCGTGGCGCCCGAAGCAGAAGCTGTTCGCAAGTGCCGGTCGGTCAGATCCAGAGTTTACTACTACCGAATACTACTTCGAAGACTTCTAAAAAGCTAAGTACCCCGTTGGGGACTCTTTCTTGCCTCAGCCGATGTCAGAAAAAGTAAATAACTGTTTAACTTGTGGGAAACAAATACCTCATAAAGATTTCCACTCGTACTGCCTACCTTGTTTAGGCCCAGACCACGACGTAGCAGCCTGTTTAGCCTGTGCTTCCTTCAACCGACGAACGCTTAGGCGTCGGTCGGAGTTTGCTGAACAGTTTTTCGGCTCAGATTTTGCATACATTATGCCGTCGGATCCTCCGACTACCCAAATTGTTAAAAAACGCAAAGAAAAAGACCGACACTCGCGGTCCGCGGTTTCGGCCGAAACCACGGTTAAGCAAGCCGCGAGTGTCTCGGTTTCGGCCGAAACCGAGAAAACGGGTCAATCTTCAGCCAAATCCATGACTACTACTGAGGCTCCTGCTACCTCAGTTGAATCGGCCTCCGAAGTTTTGCCTACTACGGTGGTTCCTAGTGAATTATCAGACACCATCCCTTTGGATGTCTCTACCCCAGCACGTGGTGCTGCTAGGCCTCCTGCAGCCATGTCTATAAAGGCCTTTGCCAGGGCTAAAGCAGCCAAAACTGTTAAATCAGTGCCTGTTAAGCCCCCCTCACACAGGCCCACTTCTAGTTCACAAATGCTTACTCTGGCAGAGGATTTAATCTCCTTAATTAGGGGATCCCAATCACACCCAGACAGGGCCTCTCAGCCTCCAGAAAAGAGACCTAGAGCAGAGCCCCCCCGAGCCAGTGTCCTCTGATGATTCTTCGGATGACTCAGACATTACAGATCAGCCAGAGGCTCCTTTTTCTACTTATGAAGATTCCGATGCTGAAGAATCCATTCCATCTGCCTCTCCACCAGAGGAATTTTCCTTTGGGGAAACCTTACATGCCATGAGAGAACAATTCCAATGGCAGGGACAAGATTTCTCAGATTCAAGAAAAAGGCTTAGGACCTTTCTGCACTTACCACAACATAGGCCCTTAGCTATACCTCCAGTTCTGCCTGTTGTGGATGATGCATTTAATGATGTTTGCACTGCTCCTGATACTTTACCTCCAGCCCCTGCCAAACCAGATAGATTTTACAGGGTGCCAGACACTCATCACCATCTATACAAGGCCCCACTTGCAGATCCTGAGACGATATCCCAGGGGCCTAAAGCAGTAGCTTCGACCTCAGCAAAAAACCCTCTCCCTTCTGAAAGGGAATCCAGGTCCTTAGAGAGATGAGGGAAAAAAGTTTACACCTCTGCTACTCTCTCAGCTAGAGCTTTAAACTGTCAGTTTCATATGATCCAATACCAAGAGTTTATGCTTGACCAGTTAACTAAGAAGCTGTCCTCTGATGACTCCTTAGATAAGAAATATGTTTTAGAAATGGTGAATAACATTCAGCAGGTTAGTAACCATTCCTTAAAATGTGGCTATGATGCACTGGAGGCTTCATTTAGATCAGCCATGACTGGCACAGTGATAAGAAGGCATGCATGGTTGAAAGAACAGGTCTTGCCGGATCATGTTAAAGCAAAGCTGTTAGATGCTCCTATGGATAAGGCCAGTCTATTTGGTACCCGTGCTCAGCAAGTAATGAAGAAAATGGAAGAGAAGGCAAAATCTGTACAAACAGTGAAGGATTTCTTACAGGTTCAGCCCCAAGGTTTAGCAGGAACTGGCCTGCCAAAATTGGTCCTTTCCAGACTCCTCAAAATCTCAAAGAGGCAGGAATAGACGCTCTAGAGGCAGAAATCAATCCAGAGGAGGTGCCTACAGAGGACGCCAGTGGCAAGGCAATAACCAGCGAGGCACAGACACAACCACTGCCACTGCAACAGGACAATCACAGTGACTTGGCTCTGACACCGCCTACCAGGGAGCAAATAGCAGCACCTTTAGGCGGAAAGTTAGCCTTATTTTCGAAAAATTGGCACTATATCACAAAAGACAAGTGGATTTTGCAAACCATAGACCAAGGCTACAGGTTTCACTTCCACACCTTACCAGTAAAAAGAGGAATGCCAAACCTACCTCCAAATCAAAAAACAGAAGCTCTAAAGCAGATAGCTCAATTAACAAAGATGAGAGCTGTGGAAAGAGTACCAATAACAGAACAGGGCAAAGGATTCTACTCCAGACTCTTCCTAGTACCAAGAAAAGAGAAAAGTTGGAGACCTATTCTCGACCTGTCTGTTTTAAACACATACATCATTGTCCCAAAATTCAAAATGCTGACCCTACAGCAACTTCTTCCCATGCTGGGCAAGGAGTGTTGGCTGGTAACTCTAGATCTCAAGGAGGCATACCTGCACGTCCCCATACGACCAAATTGCAGAAGATACCTCAGATTTCTTGCAGGATCAGAGCATTATCAATTCTCAGCATTGCCCTTTGGCTTATCTACTGCGCCCAGAGTATTCACAAAATGCCTGGCATCAGTAATCGCTCATTGCAGGCTACAGGGAATCCAAATTTATCCATACCTGGACGACTGCCTGTTACAAGCGGACAACAAAAGCAAGCTGACAACAGATTTACAAAGAGTCATTTACTTACTACAAGCCCTGGGATACACAGTCAATTTAAAAAAGTCAAGACTGATACCATCCCAGACAAGAACATTCTTGGGTGCGGAATTGGACACAGTAAAACAAATGGCATTCCTAACTGCAGAAAAACAAGAACAACTCCCTCTTTACTTCTTGGCATTAACAAAGCAGAACAAACTAACAGCAAGAAAAGTACTGCAGGCCTTGGGCTTCATGGCATCATGCATAATCCTGGTCCCCCATGCCAGACTGCATATGAGAAAGCTACAGTGGTACCTAAAGAATTTATGGTCTCAACACAGGCACAGCTTAGAAACCGAAATCCCACTAATCCCATGCCTGAAACAAGAGTTCCTATGGTGGGCTCAAGCATGCCAGTCTAACCCAGGCTTGCCCTTCCACAACTTTCAAGCAAACCAAACTATCACAACGGACGCCTCAGACCTAGGCTGGGGGGCGCACATGTTGGACAAATGCATACAAGGATTGTGGACTCCAGACCAGCTGCACCTGCACATAAACCAAAAAGAAATGCTGGCAGTAAAACTAGCAATCCAGAAATTCAGACCATTCCTCAAAGAAGGCCATTTAATGATAAGGACAGACAACACCACAGTCATGTGGTACATCAACAAACAGGGAGGCACTCATTCATACCCCCTATGCAGAATGACTCTGGACCTTTGGAATATGGCTCTGAGCTACAACATCCAGTTACAGGCAATATTTGTGCCGGGAAAAGAAAACACCCTAGCAGACATGTTAAGCAGAACCACCTTGGATGCTCACGAATGGATGCTACACCTGGACATCTTCAAGGCCATCACAAAGAAATGGGGAATGCCACAAATAGACCTATTCGCATCCCCACTCAATCACCAGCTCAAAAATTTCTGGACAAGGACATACCACCCACTTGCATGGAAGGTGGACTCTCTATCCTTCAGTTGGAAAGGCCTGACAGCATATGCATTCCCACCTCTTCCTTTGATGCACAAGGTACTACTGAAAATCAAAGAGGAACGTCCAAGGATAATTCTGATAGCTCCGAATTGGCCAAGACAACACTGGTATCCATTGCTGAGGAGCATGTCTCAGGGGAGAATGTGGTCAATACCCCTGATGCCTTTGATGTTAACTCAGAACAATTACAACATCATGCACCCAAACCTAAAAACCTTGCAACTGACTGCCTGGAACATCACATAACAGCAACTAACCCAGACTTATCCCAAAGGGTTAAAGACATTATCCTTGAAGCCCGCAGACCCTTCAACAAGAAGGAACTATGCACGAAAATGGAAAAGGTTTGTCATTTGGAGTACTGAAAGAGGAAAAGATGTGTCGAACATAGATATTGCTAACATCCTGGAGTACTTGGCAGAGCTTCTACATACAGGCCTGTCCTATTCCTCCATCAAGATACATGCATCAGCTATTTCCGCAGAATACAGCCTCGATCCACCTGTCTTTTCGCATCCTCTACTCAGGCAGTTCCTCAGAGGGATCAAGAATGTAAAACCTCCTAGGAAACCACCATTACCAGCATGGGACTTGAACTTTGTGCTAGAAAAATTGACACTTCTTCCATTTGAACCAGCAGCAACAGCAGATCTTCAACACCTATCATGGAAAACTGCTTTCCTACTGGCAATTACTTCAGCAAGGAGGGTTTCGGAACTACAGGCCTTAATGGCAGTACAGCCCTTCCTAATCTTCCATCAAGATAGAGTGTCCATGAGAACTAATCCTACATTTATGCCTAAGGTGGTATCCAGAGTGTCTTTAAACCAGGCAATCCACCTACCTACCTTCTTTCCCAATCCACAGAACAGGGGGAAAGACTGCTGCATACCTTGGATGTACATAGACAGTTACGCTACTACCTGGACAGAACCAAAAGTAACAGAAAAACTGACAAGCTTTTAGTAGCCTATGCAACAGGAAGGGAAGGAAAAGCAATTTCCAAACAGACAATCTCCAAATGGATAGGAAATTGCATAAGATTCTGTTACTCCTACCATGGAAAACCAATTCCACAGAACATAAGACCTCATTCTACAAGGGCTACAGCCACTACCACAGCTTTCTTACGAGAAGTGGCAACCAAGGACATTATTGAGGCGGCTACTTGGACCTCCGTGCATACATTTGCCAAGCATTATAATTTACCTCTATACTCTAGATCCCGAGCAGGCTTTGCCACTGCTGTATTGCAAGGGATCCTAACTACACCATAATTCTTCTTCCTCCTCCCCTAGTTTGGCTATGGTATTCTACCCATTTGTTATGACTGCAGATGCATCCTTGAAGGACATAGTACAGTTTTGTACCTACCATAAATGTAGATGTCCGAACAGGATAGCATCTGCAGTCAGGATTACCCACCCTCCTTCCCCTCTGTGGTACTCCTAGGGTATTTACCCTCCTAATAGCTAGCTGGGGGGGAGTCTCTTATGGTGTATTTGTTTGTATATATGTACATACATGCTTATTTTTTCTGTTTGCCTTCTACTATTTTGGAAACATTGGCATTTATCCAAAATTTAGCTTTCCAAGAGGGCAACTGGCATCTGGGGCAAGAAACACTGAGGAAAATGGCGTCGGCTGATGCCTTTATACCCGAAGACCAGCAGAGATTACGTCGGGTGAAGTGCGACATCAGCCGAAGCCGGACCCAGACTTTGGAATCCGGCCGAACGAGGGGCTGCCTGATGACAGGACAACCCATTTGTTATGACTGCAGATGCTATCCTGTTCGGACATCTACATTTATGGTAGGTACAAAACTGTACTTTCTACACTCTCATGTCAGAACTCTCAGCCTGACGGCCTGGTTAATCCAGGGCCTTTGATTTCTTCTTTCCTACCCAAACAGGTTATGGATGTCATTTTGGAAGCCAGACGTCCTAGTACTAGAAAATCTTATGCAGGAAAATGGAAAAGATTTTGTTCCTGGATGCAGGCTCAGGATTCTGATCCTCTTCTTCCGAACATTCCTTTAATTTTACTTTACTTGACAGATCTCTTACATAAGGGCCTCTCTTTCTCTTCCATTAAGATTCATGCCTCTGCTATTTCTACTCATTATAATACAGACCCTCTAATCTTTTCCCACCAGCTCATGAGACAGTTTCTCAGGGGAGCTAAGAACTTAAGACCTCCTAGATCTCCTCCCATTCCTGCTTGGGATCTCAACTATGTTTTGGAAAAACTGACCTTGCCTCCTTTTGAGCCTGCCGCCTCTTCTGACATCAAGTTTTTATCTTGGAAGACAGCTATTCTGTTAGCCCTAGCCTCTGCCAGGAGAGTTTCAGAGTTACAAGCTCTTATGGCCGTGGAACCTTATATTATTTTTCATCAAGACAGAGTGTCTTTGAGGACTAATCCTACCTTCATGCCTAAGGTGGTTTCCAAAGTGGCTTTAAATCAGACTGTCCACTTGCCTACCTTTTTCCCCACTCCTCAAAATAAAGGGGAAAGGATCTTACATTCCTTGGATGTACACAGACAACTACGTTTTTACCTGGACAGAACCAAGGACATCAGGAAATCAGAGCAATTGTTTGTTTCAAGTTCCCAAGGTAAAGCCATTTCAAAACAGACCATTTCTAAATGGATTGCTCATGGAATCAGATTTTGTTATTCTCACCATGGAAAGCAAATCCCAGGGAGAATACGGACTCATTCCACCAGAGCTGCTGCCACTTCTGCGGCTTTTCTCAGGGGAGTTCCTACCAAGGACATTTTGGAGGCTGCAACTTTTGGAGTTCAGTGCATACTTTTTCTAAGCACTACAATCTACCTCTCTACTCTAAGTCTAGGGCAGGCTTTGCCTCTGCAGTCTTGCAGGGCCTTTTAGCTGCCCCTTCTTCTTTATGACCACCTCCCTTTCTTTCAGCTTTGGGATTCTACCCTACAGTCATGACTGCAACAGTGAAACACGATGAACATAGTACAGTTGTGTACATCTACCATAAATGTAGATGTTCGAGTTTCTTCACTGTTGCAGTCTGGGTTTCCCTCCCTCCTATCACCTCTTGTTTTTACTTTTGTGTGGTTCCTTTTTCCACCATTCTTCTGAGGTGTATTTGCATAGGATATGGGACCTTTTCCATTTTGGGACTCCTGACATCTGGGGCAAGAAATACTGGAGAAAATGGCGTCGGCTGTCAGCTTTGTACTCCTGGCACTCTAACGTCAGGGAGCATGATTGAACAGCCGACGCCGGACCCAGACTTTGGGATTCTGGCCGACCGAGGACTGCCTGCCGGCAGGGGAGAACCCTACAGTCATGACTGCAACAGTGAAGACACTCGAACATCTACATTTATGGTAGGTGTACACAACTGTACTTTACAGTTTTGTCACCATCAGACCACTATAGTTTCTGAGCACTGGGACACGTATCTTGTAATCTTTAGGTCTGTTTGGTAAGGTTACATATGAGGAAGACACTACCAGATGTCAGCAACATTTGGAGCCAGCCCGCCCATTTAAAGTGATGATTCTGATCAGTCTAGACAAAGGAGGGAATTCCTCTGGTGAAAAGACATTGTGAAGTTATTCACAATACTCTTCAGGTTAACCTTAGGATGTGTACTTCAACAACTTATCGGTGCAAGGCACTGGTCTTAAGTGGATTAGTTTCTTCATATCAGCTTGAAGAAAATTAAACCAGTGTGCTGGCCGCTAACTGTCTTTCAGGGAAACTTTCAGCTGGACCTCCTTAAAATCATTGCAGACAGTAATGTGGTATATATTCAGGCAAGAAGACAGTTTGGATTTGGGATTGTGGTTTTAACACAATGTATCAACTTGAGTTACAAAATTGTGTAACAATGCTTTGAGCAGGAACATTACTTTGGTTCATGAGTGGAAACTAGACCCAATACATTTGGAAGAAATTTAATGGGGTCATTTATTCATGAGTGGATTGTTTTGCCAGTCACCATAGCAATTTGTTCAAAGCTTTCTGCTTCCTTATGTGTCATTCTTCCAATTGACTTAATCTTGATGCATGCCTGCCCCCCTTCTTCCTTAATTCCAAAGGTCTTCCCAAAGAAAAGAGAGCCTAGGTCGATCTAATATTATCATCTCCATTTTGGCCTAGATAAACTTGCTCTTCCCTGCTAATGAGCCCGACTATTCTTATTATATCCATTCTTGCTAACCCATCAAGAAAATAGCATACCATATCCCAGTCTCAAAACATTGAATTAGTCTGCATGGAGGATAACATTTTGATTTTACTAGCAGCTCCTATTCCACAGAAGTTTAAAATATTTTAATTGAAGCTAAAAGCCCAAAGTCAAGGAACTCTGGCATACTAAAGAGGAAATTGTTTTGTGGGACACTCCAAAAGGTCATAATTGTCTGTACTTGCTCATATTTAAGTTTCTGGGTTTCTTTAACTACTTATTTGATTCTGGTTTGTCTTTATTCTTCAGTCATTATTCATGGTTCTGGTCCCATGTCTTCCAGCCATCCTGGAGACAGCAGCTTATCCTTCTTTCAAGGACTTTCTTAAGGGTGTCCTTCAGTTAAGACATCCAAAAAGATACATCTACTCCTTGGAATTTGAACTTTGTTTGGTTAGTTAGCTTTGTTTACTTTGGGGATCAGTGGCTTTAGCAGAGTTTAAATGTCTCTCAGAGAAAACACTTTCAATGGTTGCTGTTACTTCTGGTAGGATCACAGAGTTAAAAGCAGTTAAATGTAACCCACCTTACTTTATGGTCTAGAGTTAAAGGGTTTCACTGAAGACCACTTTGTCTTTCATGGTAGAAGTAGAATCTGCATTGTCTCATTCAGTCCATTCAACTGTCATATATATATATATATATATATATATATATATATATATATATATATATATATTTTTTCAAAACAGGTAAAATGATGGAGAATATATTGTGCATATTTTGGATCTTCACTGACAGACAAAATGGTATACAAAGTCTAATGATTCAGTCAAATTGATTAATATGATTTACCTTCCGTAAAAGGGAAATAATGCTTACCAGTCAATTATAGAGTCTCTTTCGAAGTTTTTGGCCTGCTGTATTTCTTTTTATGTGGCAGGCACAGCAAGCCCTCATTCCACTAGCACAGAAGCTTTGTTATCGCCACCTTTTTTAGAAAGATTTCTGCATGAGTGAATTTAGAAGCTTCCACGTGGCATATTGTTCACATCTTTACAAAAAACACTACAAGATGTTTACAAGACCATGGAGTAGGGACACATTTTGGCATGGCTACTCTTCAGGCGATCCTGTAGCTGACAGTTTGCCACAGGGGTTTAAGGTTGTGCTCCTAGATGTATATCCTGCAGCAGTTGTTAGATTCCCACAGCCTCCATTTGCTTGCTGTTTGACTATGAAAAATTCTTGTTTTTACCAGACATTGCTAATGGGTCATTGCATTAGATGATTTGTGTGCCCGGTGGGCTAACTCAGGCAGGAGATTTTTTTTACTGACATTTTGATAATATTGGCTATTAACACAACTGCATGTAAGAGTGCTTGCAGCAGCAGTATTTTTTTTTTTGGAAAGGTCACTACAACAGTAACTATCCTTGGTGCATTCTCCAAATAAAAGAAATGTATAGATCCTATTCATCCATTCTGACCAGTCCGACATATGGATCCTTGAGCCTTTTCTTGGATTTGATCCAGCCAGTTTAGTGCTTCAGCCTCAAGCCCGTCCATATTCATCCCTTCCCGTAATGCTCTGCTTTCTCTTCACTAGCTCAGATCTCATTTGCCACCTTTGCAGTAAGATCTTGACAGATAAGTGCTCCACCTCATATTTGTTTGCATTTTCTCTTGTAGGTAGCTAGTTTGTGGCCCTTTGGGCTAGTTACAGATAGGGTTAACTTGTTTATATGTATTTCCTAAGAATTAAGTTGCATATTAGGATTTAGAGTCCTTTTGTTCAACCCTTCCTTCCTTAGTCTTGTCGCCATCTTTCTTCCTGCCTTCTCTACAGTATATCTGTTAGATGGTTTGGGGTATCTAGTTGGTTTAACTTGTAGCTTGGGCTGTTGTGCTTAGTGGGTTAGTATTTAGAACTTTTCTTCTAGATAACTTACATCTGCTAGCTAATTCTAGTTGAATATCCTGTAGATATTTCTTTTGGGAGTAGTGTGTATGTTCCTTTGTCTTAGCAGTGTTTGTGTGTGTTATACAGAAGTCGAATAGCTTCTAGAAGTGCTGCAAGTGTGGAAAAAATTCCCCTCAAGATCTTAATCTTTGCGCTGTTTGTTTTGGGGATTTCTCTTCTCAGTGCTTCCTGCATCATCTATGCTGTCTTTGGTCCCACACTTGCTGACAGAAGGAACAAGTTCCTTGTTAAGGGGCTTCTTTCTCCAGATCCAGAAATGACTAAAACTAAGAAGTCTGTCAGTAAGCCTTATAAATCTAAGGACTCTGATCTGAAAAAATGTATGAGTGAATTTTTGGCTCCATTGTCATCTTCCAAAGCTCTGAGAATCAAACACGATATTCGGACCCCTACCTACAGTCCTCCATTGCATCCAGAGAGAGCAAGTTACAATAACTGTCCATGACTTGCTTAAGAAACTAGATTGACAAGCTTTGAGACCTTCTTCTGCCTTCTTTGCAAGATCCTTCAGATTCTGCAGAAGTACCGTGGAAGGTGATTTGGATCACTTTCTGCAGAAGTTCCTGAAGACTCAGATTGAGATGGAACTCAATGTGACTTTTTTCGTTCCAAAGCCAGTTGGATCCATCTACTTTACCCTTATCCAGGCAATTTCATTGACTGGCTCATCTTTTGGCTCCAGTTCCTTTAGATCTGTATTGTCAACTGAACATTTGGTACAACTTCATTGGCTTTGGGGTTTTTAGATCTGGGGTTTTTAGATCTGACTCATCCAGCTCCTACCTTGTCAGATCTAGTCTCCGAATCTCTCAGTTGAGAACTCTGGTGGGTGCCTGTGTTGGTTTCCTCTACGACTTTGTTTTTTGGCTTCAGGCCTGATCCTTTCTTTTGTGCTGGCCCTTCCAGTGGACAAAAGGATTTTCCACAGGTCTTTTTCACACTCTTCTCTTGGGGAGTTGGATCTGACCATGGTTGCAATATCCTTGGATTCCCTAAAGGTTGGTGCAGCTTTCTGGGTGCTGGGAAGAATAATTTCTTCAGCACAAAAGGTGGAGGATTCAGAGGCTTCACTGCCTGTGGTTCTCCCCTTTGACTCTCATAAGTCCTGTTAATTTCTGCAAATGAATTCTTTGGTCAGGGTCGATGTTCTTCATGTTTCACTGTTGCAGTCATCACATTTGGGTTCTCCCTGCAGGGTAACCCTCGGCCAGCCCAAATACCAGAGGCTTAGTATTTCTGCGTCGGTTGGTGTCTCTTCAGGATTGATGTCAGGTCATCAGTAGTATAAAGTAAGGCAGCCGACACCATTACATCAGTCTTTCTTGCTGTGCAGCCCGAAGCAGAAGCAGTTCGCACAAGTGCCGGTCAGCTGCTACCTGAGTTTCGTTTACCGAATTGAAGTTGAAGTCTTCTAAAGCTAAGTACCCCATTGGGGATCCTTTTTTCTTGCACTAACTGATGTCAAAAAAAGTAATTGTCTCACCTGAGGAAAGCAAATACCACACCAAGACTTTCATTCTTACTGCGTCCCTTGTTTAGGCCCAGACCATGATGACCCCAGTCTTGCTTCTATGCTTTGTTCATAGGTTCATAGGTTTATACTAGGCTATCTGCCCGAGGGCATTTACAAGCCTAGCCCATAGTTTTGTGGCTTACGCCACCCCTTTAGTATGGGGAACTATACCCATTATTTTGCTGTGCCTCTGTCGAGCAGTGACACTGAGGTAATCCCTGGGGTATATCTGCGATCTCCCATCCATTGGTCAAGATTTCTCTTGAACAAGGCCAGCGAGGTGCTCTGCCTCACATATACCGGGATTTTGTTCCACAGCATAGGGAGTCTTTGGGTGATGAATCTATCCCTCCAGCACGTCCTATTAATAGCCGTGTCGAGGTTTAAGTCTCCGCCCTTGTGGCTCTGATGGATCTAGATTTTTGAGGTGAAGCATATTCATCAAATCTGGGTTTGACATGGCCTTGTATGTCAGGCACAGGTCACCTCTGAGCAATGTGGCGACTGAATAGAGCTGAAGTTCTTTCAGTCGGGCAGCATAGGACAGATTTTTGAGACCCTTTATCCTTTTGGTGAGGAACTTTTGTGGCCTCTCCAGCTGCTGCAAATGTCGGGTCAGATGCATTCCGAATGGGGCATTGTACTCAATCATTGGTCTGATGAGTGATGGAGTATAGGGAAACTATGACCTCCCTTGATCTAGATGTGAATCCCTTCATGATAAGGTGGGCAATGTAGAAGGTCTTCCTAACTACTTTAGCTACATGGGTGTCGAATGACAGGCTACTGTCAACCTGGGTCCCCAGGTCCCTAATAACTTCTTCTGTGCTCAGTGGATTGCCACCTATATGGTAGCTAGGGGTAACCTTGTTTTTCCCGAAGGGTATGACTATGCATTTTTTGGCATTTAACTTTAGGCCATGGCTCTGGCACCAGTTATCCGTTTCTGTGAGACCCTTCTGAAGGATATCTGTGTCAGATGTGTTTCAATCTGGCCCAGTTTGCAGTCATCTGCAAACTTTGTCAGCCATAACGCTCCTGTGTTTGCTTGTACTTCGGAAAAGTAGATGCCAAACAAGAGTGGGCCCAGGACTGAGCCCTGTGGGACACCACTTGTGACAGGCTTTGAGTCTGACATGGCGCCAGCAACTTTGACCCTGTGGGTTCTGTCACTCAGCCAGTTAGCAACCCATCTTGTGATGTATGGGTTAACATTTAAGCTGATGAGTTTTTCAATGATACCCGAGTGGGGTATTGTATCGAAGGCTTTCGCCAGATCGAGGTAGGCTGTATGGACTGCCTTTCCCTCATCAATGGCTTTGGTGACTGTTTCGAAAAAGTCAACCAAGTTTAAAAGGCATGATCTGCCTTTGACAAAGCCAAACTGGGTTGGATCCAAAGTCTGCAAATTCCCTATGTCTTTATTTATGAGATCCATTATGATCCTCTCCATGGCTTTGCAGATAAGGCTTGTCAAGCTAATGGGCCAACGCCAGAACTATCCGTCGTCGGGCCTTTATTGTAGCCAGATAATGTTAAGTTGTCAATCTCGCCTTCATTCTTGCTGGATGGATTCGGCTCCGACTCGGCCAATACTAAAGCTCGAGAGCTATTTTTACTGGCTGGAGGCTCCCCTATATCCCACAATGCTAGGCGGTAAATACCCAGATCTCGTTTGCCGCTTTAGCTGCGAGGTGCTCTTTTCTACCGGCTCTGCAGGTTAGTGACTTTTATAGTTGTTAAACTCTAAAATCCCCTTATTTTTCTTTGGATAGTTTCTCTAAATAGTTTTTTTAGTTATCTATCCCTAGTTCCATTCGGGTTCCCCTAATTGTTTTTCCCGTTTATCCCTTGTTATTTTCCTTAAGCCTTCGGGCCCTCCTAACTTCTTCCCTTAGTCATACTTTCTGTGAGTGATTGATTAGATTTCCCCTTTCTTTAAAGGTGTGTCTGTGTGTGTGTGTGTTTTACAGATACTTTAGGATGTCTAAAGAATCCAAGGTCTCAGGCTTCAAGAAGTGTGACTCGTGCTGTCAGAAAATGTCTCTGACAGACGGTCACACTTCTTGTGTATATTGCCTGGGACCTTTGCACCTGCAGGACTCTTGTTCTGTCTGCCACGCTTTCAGTCCAAGAGTCCTGCAGGAACGCAAAAATAAACTTATACTTCGAGGTTTATTAAAGCCTGAAGGCTCCCTGAGCCAGACCGCGTCAGGAAAACCTTCAAAGCCTTCCAAGGCATCGGCTCCAGCTTTGGAGCCGTCTGCTGGTGGCTCTAACGCTGCTTCGACATCGACTCTGTCTGGAGCCGATGTTTCGAAGATCCATACTGTTACCTTGGCTCCAGCTGGAACCGAGAGGTCCGAGACTCAGACGGCTCCGATAGTTTTGTCGGAGCCATCTACTAGGAAGAGGTCGAGATCCCCATCCATTGGCTCTATCCACTCTGCCCCGGGATCTCCACTCTTATCAGAGAGGAGCCATAGGTCCCACTCCTCTCGGTCCTCCAGACTGTCTGACCACGACTTAGAGAGGGTGGTGAGCAGACTTCTCAAGTCCCAGGCACTGGCCCAAATACTGCATAGCCCTACCCAAAGGTTAGTGGCTATACCCATCCTTTCCTCAGTTCCTCCTCCGATTCCCATGAGTTCAGAGCCGGAGCTTCTGGGAGCCGTGACTATCAGTGCGTCGGAGCCGATACTTCCACTTTCGGCGCCGTCATCGGCTCCGATCTCCTCATTTGAGGGATCTGAGCGCCGGGCTTCCCTTGTCTGCTCCGAGGGGGTGAGTGGCATCGGACCCTTGTCCGAGCCTGTTCTCCCTCTCGGAGCTTCGGCGAGCTCGGCCCCGACATCGGCCTCGGAGCCGTCCCTTTCGGTGCCGGGAGGATTCGTCTCTTCGCAGTGGGGATCTTTGGCCCCGCCTGATCGGGGCACCTTTGAGGTCATGCGGAGCGTGCTAGACCCGGTGTCTGCTCCACAGTCGGCTCCCTCAGCTCCTCCCTGTACAGTGCCTGTGATGGTCTCTACCCACGCTCTCGTCCCAGACCGTAGAGAGCCAATGTCTCAAGTTTCCCCACTGGGAATATCATCCCCTTCCGAGGCTTCTCCTGATCCTTCAGGGGAACCCCCTCGGAAGAAACAATGCAAGAGGAGGTATATTGACTCCCCCGAGTCTTTCACCTCGGATACCGACTTGGATGAGTTGGAAGGGTCCCCACGGTCCTCCTCTGAGGATGTCTCCTTTTCAGACATCCTTGAGATCCTCAGACAGAGGGGGAACTGGTCCACCCTTAACCCTTCAGGTGTACCTTGAGGCTTTTGGCTCTCGCCCTTCCACCTCTTGTGTATCTCCTCCCTTTGACCCCCTCATGGAAGTGGTGGCAAGGAAGGCGTGGACAGCCCCTGATACGGTGGAACCTACCCCACGAAGGCCGTCCAAGTTTATTACAGCTCCTATGGACAAAGACTTCTTATCCAAGGGCGTCTCTGTTGATACTATGGTGGTAGCTGCAGCCCCTAAGAAGGAATTAGCCGAGCCTTCGGTACCTATCCATCCTCCTAATAAGGAATCTAGGACTATGGATAGGTACGGTAAGTGGATGTTCTCCTCAGCGACCTTTGCTATGCGTTCGCTGAACTACTTGTGTCACTTCGCCCGTCTTCAGAGAGATATGCTCAAGGAAATGGGTGATGCTTTACAGGATCCAACAACTGAGGGGTTTCGAGACAAAATGAACTTCCAGTTGGCAACCCTGAATTCAATCGTCAACTCCTCCATGCGGCTTCTTTTCTATGCGGCCGATGGGGCGAGTAGGGCCGCTGGCACAGGTGTAACTTTGCGACGTCACGCCTGGATGCGGCTTTGTAACTTTGCGGACCCTTTCAAGGCATCCTTCACAAATTCCCCTTTTGATGGTTCAGCATTGTTTGGACCTCAGGTGAAGGACACATTGACTAGGTGCGAACAGGATGGCAAGACTCTCTCTGCCGTGGGAGTCCAGTTTTCTACCCCTTCTAGACCATATCCTAAGGGTCAGAAGGGGGGGAAATGTGGTTCCACAAATCACAGGGAGTCTCGCCTGATGCACAGAGTCAGTTCCCCTCTAGAGGCAGAGGGGGGAACAACAGACGCCGCCCTAGGGGCAGGGGGGGTCCGCAAAATCAAGGTAGCAGAGAGACTTTCTCCGACAAACCTTTTCAGCATCCTTGAGGAGCTGCCCGACTGTCCATCTTCGGAGGCAGTCGGGGGAAGATTATCACTGTATCCAGAAGCCTGACTTTCTCTCACTCAAGACAAATGGGTAGAGTCGATTATATCCAAGGGTTACAAAATTCCCTTTGTCCACGTCCCATCGCAACCAAAAGGGCCCCTTCCAGACGTTCCACCCGGTCCAAGGGAACAAGCAGCGCTAGAAATATCAAAGCTGCTGTCAAAAAGAGCTATCCAGCCAGTCCCGGCAGACCAGCAAGGATCCGGAATCTACTCCAAATTCTTTTTGGTTCCAAAAAAGACAGAGGACTGAAGACCGATATTGGATCTCCGCAGACTAAACAAGTCTGTAAACAAAACAAAATTCCAGATGGTCACGTTTCAGTCCATTCTACCCTTCTTGGGTCAGGACAATTGGATGTGCTCAATAGACCTTCAGGATGCGTACTGTCATATCAAGATGCACAGACGCTCCAGAAGGTTCCTCCGCTTCTGGCTGGGAGCCAGTCACCATCAGTTTAGAGCCCTGCCCTTTGGTCTCACTACAGCCCCCCCGAGTGTTCACCAAATGCATGGCAGTGGTCACGGCTCATCTGAGACGACAAGGATTCCAGGTGTTTCCATATTTAGACGACTGGCTCCTTACCCGCTACCACCAGGCGTCAACTTCTCATATCCAGAGACTACACCATTCATACTTGTCAAGCTCTAGGCATTTCCATAAATTTCGAAAAATCTGCCTTGTTGCCTTGTCAGGCTATTACCTTTATAGGCGCCACCTTAGACACAATTCATCTTTCCACGAAGCTAACAGAGCAAATAGTATCAGATATCCACAAAAATTTTCACATTCTTCTTCAGTGCGACAGGATCAAAGGCAGGTTGGTCTTGAAGGTTTTAGGTCTCATGGCAGCTGCCATTACACTTCTTCCCCTAGCCCGCTTTCACATGCGGATCCTCCAGTGGATTCTGTTTCAGCTCCCAATGTCTCACAGTATTCTGCTGACCCAATCATGCAAGAAGCATCTATCTTGGTGGATGACCTCCCCTCAAGTTCTTCAGGGCAGATCATTCCTCCCCCCTCATGGTTGCCACGGTGACAACGGACGCCTCCCTGATCGGGGGGGGGGCATTGTCAGGGCAGGACGGTCCAGGGCACATGGCAACCTTTCGAAAGCCATTTGCACATAAATGTCCTGGAGATGAGAGCAGTACTTTTAGCGTTGCAAGCCCTTCAGCACTCTCTTCCCACCGGGACTATTGCAATTCAGACGGACAATATGTCAAACAAACCGGGCGGAACCAAGTCTTATCCCTTATGTCGAGAGGCTCTCAGACTTTGGCAGTGGGCGATCTCATCTCAGCGGTTTCTGATAGCAACGCACATCCCTGTGAAGTCCAACGTGATAGCGGACAAGTTGAGCAGGGCCATTCTCATACCACACGAGTGGTCTCTCTAACAGTCAGTGCTGGAAGAAATTTTTCAGAAATGGGGCCGACCTTGCTGCGATCTTTTTGCTACTCCCCAAAACAGCAAGTGTCATGATTTCTTCACCCTCTTTCCCCTACCAGGTCAACCCGCCAGGGACGCTCTAGTCCATGATTGGCCCCGGGGACTTCTGTATGCCTTTCCCCCCTTTCCACTGATCTCTCAAGTAATTCAGAAAGCTACCGCATTGAGAGTCGACATGATCCTCATTGCCCCTTACTGGCCTCGTCAGATATGGTTACCGTTCCTTCACCGGTTTCTGTTGGAGCAGCCTTGGCATCTGGATCCAGTGCCAGATCTTTTGACCCATCAATCGGGTCAGCTGCACCACTCTCTCCCATCTCTCAACCTCACAGCTTGGTTGCTCTGCTTCCTACCCTAGCCAGGCTTCCTTTAATTTCCCATTCGGTCCGTAACATCCTTATAGCCTCCCACAAGTCTTCTACAAGAAGGATTTACAATAGCAAGTGGAAATGTTTTTCCTTCTGGGCAGCAACTAATAACATAGACCCTTTCACTGCACCTATCCAGTCTATACTAGACTTCCTGGCAGAACTTTTTCACTCAGGTTCTTCTTCGTCTACTATTAGAGTACAATTGGCGGCTATTTCTAATTTCTATGTAGGCTTTTGAGACTCCAGCATCATGTCCCATAAACTTTGCAAAGCCTTTCTAAAAGGTATCTTTTTGCTCAAGCCCCCAATTAGAGACCCCCCACCTCAGTGGGACTTAAATTTGGTTCTAGCCTCCTTGATTCTCCCCCCCTTCGAACCAGCCACTTCCTGCTCTATGAAATTGCTTTCATGGAAAACCCTTTTTCTAGTAGCCATAACATCTGCTAGACTGGTATCTGAACTTCATGCTCTTTGCAGTCGTCCTCCATACTTAGTTTTCCACAAAGACAGGGTGTCCCTTCGGACCAACCCTTCCTTTTTACCCAAGGTTTCTTCTGAGGTGAATCTGAATCAGACAATCGACCTTCCAGTTTTCTTCCCTAATTATTCCAACAAGGCAGAACAAAAGTTACAGTTCCTAGATGTTCATCGCCAGCTTCGTTATTATTTGGATAGGACTAAACAGTTTAGGAAGTCTAACCAGCTATTCCTATCTTATGCGGAAGGCAAGATGGGCCTTCCAGTTTCCAAAGTGTCCCTTTTGAGATGGCTGGCCTCTGTAATTTCCTTCATTTATGAACTCAGACACCAAAAGCTACCATCACGACCTAGAGCTCATTCAACCAGGGTGTTAGCTACGTCTGTAGCATTTCAAGACAGACTGCCCATAGATTCCATCTGTCAAGCAGCTACATGGGCTTCTCCTCATACCTTTATCTCACATTATAAATTGGATATGGCCTCCAGAAACCGGGGTAACTTTGATTCCGCCGTACTCAAGAGTCTGTTCCGATGAGCCACCCAGGATAAGGGTGCTAGGGACGCGGTCCCATCCAGAAAGAATGAAGGCGAGATTGACAACTTAACATTGAGAAGTTATGTACCTACCATAACGTTCCATGTTAGTTGTCTTCTTCTCGCCTTCTTTCTTGCATCCCACCCTCCATCCCTCTAGCCTGGACAGACTGAGAGGATCCTTGGGATCTTTTATCTTCTACAGCGTCAACCACCTCTATTGCCCCTGATTGATAGTTATACAGGTAGTTTCTATAGAGGTGGATTTCATTTTTCTCTGTCTCTAGGAGACCAGCACTGCTATACTTTTAGCTATCAAATGAGATCTGGGTATTTACCGCCTAGCATTGTGGGATATAGGGGAGCCTCGAGCCGGTAAAAATAGCTCTCGAGCTTTAGTATTGGCCGAGTCGGAGCCGAGGATCGGCTCCGAACTCATCCAGCAAGAAAGAAGGTGAGAAGAAGACAACTAACATGGAACGTTATGGTAGGTACATAACTTCTCATTTTTGCTTACAGTCCTTGAATTCTGATATGGCTTTGGTAAGCCATCCGACAGCAGATCTTCCGAAAAAATGAAAAGATAAAGACAGAGACAGACTGCACAGGTCCAAACCTACCAACAACGCTTCCGTTAAGCTAGTCGTCAGTACTCCAGTCCTCAGTGAGGTACTTTCGCAGCCCCTGATGCCTGCTTCTATGGATTCGCTGACCGCTACCGAGACCCTGTCGGAGTCCGGTATGCCGTAAAACTCTTCTTTGACTAAGTATCCTATGGTCGTCTCTACCTTGGATGGGTAGTTCACACTACCTATTCTCAATACAAACCGACGTCTTCTTTCGCAACTACTGTTCTTTTGAAAACGACCGAGTTTCTTAGGCCCAGGGTATGAACAACACCCAAGAAACTGACAACCCACTCTCAGGCACCTGCTTCCTTGCCTCAGTCTCAAATGCTTAAAATGGTGGAAGACCTTATCATGCTGATCAGGAGAATCCAAGCTACCCCCTCCAAAAGGAAAAGAGATCTGTCCTCTGTAGTTTTGTCTGAACAAGAGTCCGATGACTCTGATGCATCTGAATATGAAGACATGCAACCCCTCTCTACTTATGAGGATTCTGATGCTGAGGATTCCGTCCATTCAGCCCCTCCTCCAGAGGATTTTTCCTTTGGGGAAACCCTGCATGCCTTAAAGGGAACATTTCCAATGGGAGAGTCAAGACTACCCTCAGTCTAAAAAGAGACTCAGGGAATTCCTAGATCTTCCACAACACAGACCCTTGGCCGTCCCCCCAGTTCTGGATGTTGTGGAGGATGTTTTCGTGGAATCCAGCTTGACTTTTGACACCCTTCTGCGCCCAGAAAATCAGAGTGGTACTATAGAGTCTCTGACTCGCACAAATTTCTTTTTATAAATCCTACTGCTGACCCTGATGTTATTTCTCAAGGCCTAAAGGGATTAAAGCAACCTCTGCTAAGAATCCCACCCCCTCAGATAGGGATTCCCGAGCACTAAGATGGGGTAAAAAAGTATACACCTCAGCTACTCTTGCTATCAGGGCACTAAATTCTCAGTTCCATATGCTAAAATTTCTGCAACATACCCTATAACTCCTCAAACAAAAAAATGTCTTCCTTTCCTGCTTGGGCAGAATCTTAAAGAATTACAAGAGTTAATGCATTCTGCAAGTCAAGTAACTAAACATACCTTGCACTGTGGTTTTGACGCCCTAGAAGCCTCTTGCAGGGCAGCAGTCACTGGATCTGTCATTAGAAGGCATGCACGGCTTAAGGAGCAGCCCTTGCCAGACCATGTCAAATCTAAATTGTTGGATGCCCCCTTGCACAAAGACAACTTATTTGGCACAAATACAGAAGTCGTCTTAAAAAAGATCGAAGAAAATGCAAAATCTATGCAAACAGTTAAGGATTTCTTACAGGTCCAGCCGGCATTTTCCCACCGAACACTGGTCCTTTCCTGCTTCCACCAAGCCAGTCCAGCCTAAGCCCCGAGGAACCAGACCCCGCAGACTGCAGTCACAGGGAATGCAGAGATATAAGCAGTGGACTACCTCCACTTCAAAACCAGGGAGTTCTAAGCCACCCTCTCATGGTAAGAACTCAGAATGACTCACTACCCCACTACCTCCCTCTGCCCACCCTCATTTACCCCTAGGAGGAAAACGCTGCTTTTACACAAGCACCTGGCCCACCATTACCAACAACCACTGGGTTCTGAACATACTATTTCAGGGATACATATTTTCCTTCCATACCCTTCTAACCCCAGAAGGGTTCCCAGATCTACCTCCAAACCAGTGGGCAGAGGCTCAAAAGCAAATCCTTTCCCTGCTTTCTATGATGGTAGTAGAGCACGTTCTTGCAGAACAGATAGGCTAAGGTGTGTACTCCAGACTTTTTCTGGTGCTCAGAAAAGAGGGCACCTGGAGCCCCATCCTCGATCTATCCATTCTAAACACCTTCCTGGTGATAGTAAAATTCCAAATGTTCACCCTCCAGCAGCTGCTACCCATGCTCCCCAAGGACACTTGACTAGCCACCCTAGATCTAAAAGAGGCCTACTTCCACATTCCTATCAGGGAATCATGCAGGGAATATCTCCATTTCAGGGCAGGATCTCAACACTTTCAGTTCTCTGAGCTTCCCTTTGGCTTATCTACTGCTCCCATAGTTTTCTCAAAATGTCTAGCTCCAGCCATTGCCTTTTGCAGACAAATATCCAGATTTACCTATACTTAGACAACTGCCTTATTCAGGCAGACAACCAGGAAAAGCTGCTGAAACACCTGGCCTTTGTAAAGACCCTACTAACCTCCCTAGGGTACACAATCAACGAAAAGAAATCCAAACAGGTGCCCACCCAAAGGATTATCTTCCTGGGAGCAAGCCTGGATACAGCATCCCAGATGGCTTTTCTTACATCAGAAAAACAAATTTTCCTGACAGCCTACTTCTCTTAACTAGCCACCAGACCCCAGTTATCTGCAAGGAAGATCCTTCAAGCTCTGTAGTTCATGGTATTGTGTGTACTACTCATTCCATATGCCAGACTGCATATGAGGAAACTTTAGTGGTACCTAAAAAGCCTTTGGTGTCAACACTTTCAAGACCTGGAAACTCTTATACCTATTATTCCTTGCCTCAGAAAAGATTTTTTTTGGTGGGCAACAGCATGCTATCACAACAAAGGACTACCTTTCTCACCACCCCCTGCCACCCAGACCTTCACCGCAGACTTATCAGACTATGCTTGGTATGCACACCTGGACGGTAGGTGCATATAAGGCCAATGGACCCCACAGCAAATCCCTCTCTACATCAGCCGAAAATAGATGATGGCTGTCCAGCACGCCTTGATAGCTTTCAAACCCCTTCCCTCCCCAGGGGCTCTCCTGATCAAAACAGACAACACCATTGTGATGTGGTATATCAACAAGCAGGGAGGGGCTCACTCCTATCCTCTGTGCAGGCTGGCCATGACCCTTTGGCACACAGCCTCTGCCATGCAACTTACCTGTTAGCACAATTCCTACCATGCTTTCTCAACTCTCTGGCAGACCAGTTGAGCAGAAATCTCCTGGAGCCACACGAGTGGCAGCTCAGTAGAAGAACCTTCACCCTAATAACTCAGAAATGGGGCACCCTGAAGGTTGACCTCTTTGCTTCCCACACCATCCATCAGCTCAGCAAATTCTGCACTAGAGAGCATAACTGCATGGCTTGGAAAAGTGGATGACCTGTTCTTCCCCTGGGTCAATTTATCAGTCTATGCCTTTCCTCCACTACCTCTCAATCCCCAGGGTATTGCTCAAAATAAAGGAGGAAAAACTAAGGACAATTCTTATAGCTCAAGACTGGCCTAGCCAGCATTGGTACCCCTTACTGTGATGCCTGTCCCCACTGCCACCATGGCATCTTTCTCAGATTCCAAACCTCCTGACCCAGAGGGAAGAGGAATTCATATATCCCCAATTGCAGACACTTATCTTGGCATCTTGGCTTATTCCCTAACCCCGGATCAATCTGCCAACCTCAGTAAACAGGTTCTAGATGTTATCCATGAGGCCAGATGCCCTAGCATTAGAAAGACTTATGCTGACAAATGGAAAAGGTGACCCAGAGGGAAGAGGAATTCATATATCCCCAATTGCAGACACTTATCTTGGCTTATTCCCTAACCCCGGATCAATCTGCCAACCTCAGTAAACAGGTTCTAGATGTTATCCATGAGGCCAGATGCCCTAGCATTAGAAAGACTTATGCTGACAAATGGAAAAGGTTCTGCTCCTGGATCCAGACTAAGGGATCCAATGTGGCACAGCTCTCCCTCCCCCTCATCCTGGGTTACTTAGCTGACCTACTACACAGTGGCCTGTCTTTCTCCTCTATAAAAATTCATACCTCTGCTGTCTTTCTGCATTTTTCCACTGAGCAGCCCTTTTTCTCCCACCCTTTGATCAAACAGTTCCTAAGAGGGGCTAGCAACTTGAGGCCACCCAGAAGGGCACCAACCCCTGCTTGGGACCTTAACTTTGTATTGGAAAAGTTCACCCTTCCCCCTTTCGAACCAGCTTCTTCTGCAGAGCTAAAATTTCTCTCCTGGAAGACAGCATTCCTTCTGGCCATCACTTCAGCCAGAAGAGTCTCCGAGCTGCAAGTGCTTATAGCTGTGGAACCCTTCATTGTCTTCCATGCTGACAGGGTATCCCTCAAAACTAACCAATTCTTCATGCCCAAGGTGGTATCCAATGTGGCTCTCAACCAATTCATTTATTTGCCCACCTTTTTTCCTAATCCCCTGAACAAAGGGGAAAGAATTCTGCACTCTTTAGATGTGCACAGACAGCTCAGATTCTATCTAGACAGGACTAAATCCTTCAGAAAGTCTGATCAATTGCTGGTTAGCTTTGCTACAGGGGATAAAAGGCAAAGCCATCTCCAAACAAACCATTTCCAAATGGATAGCACACTGCATCCATTTCTGCTACAAACATCCTGGAAAGCCTCCCCAAGGGGGTCAGGACTCACTCCAGCAGTGTAGCCTCCACCTCTGCAGCTTTCCTGAGAGGAGTCCCCACCAGGGACATCCTGGAGGCTGCCACCTGGATATCTGTTCACACTTTTACCAAACATTATCACCTGCCTCTCCTCTCCAAATCCAGGGCATGATTTCTCTCTGCAATCTTGCAGGGCATCCTAGCCAGCCCCTAGGTTCTTTGACTTGACTGCCGCCACCCATTTCCTCAGCTTTGGGAATCAACCCAAGTGTGATGATTGCAACAGTGAAATATGAAGAACATAGTAAAAATGTAGATGTTCGAGTGTATTCACTGTTGTAGTCATGGTTTCCCTCCTTACATCCCCTTCTTCTCTTTCCTTACAAAGGGACATATTGGTATTTACTTTCTACTGGTGAGGTTCTTCCAGCAGAACCTGGATGCTACTTGGGGGCTCCTGAGAGGTTAGGGAAAGAAAAACTGATGTAGTGGCGTCAGCTGCCTTACTTCATACTACTGACGACCTGACGTCAGTCCTGAAATGACAGCAACCGACCGCAGAAATGCCAAGCCTCTGGTATTCGGGCCAGCCGACGGCTACCCTGGCAGAGATGATAACCCAAATGTGATGACTGCAACAGTGAATACACTTGAGCATCTACATTTATTAAGTGTACACAACTGTATTTTCTGTTGACACCAAACATCCTGGTCTGGTGCAGACTGTCGTAAGAATACTCTGGCCTCATCTCCAATCCATGTAAAAAGAAAGCATGCAAGAGGAGGCATATGGACTTATCAACAGAATCAGTCACTTCAGCTACAGACTCTGAATATGGAGAGGGTTTCTTTGGAAAGCTCTTAGAGATCATGTGATAAAGGGGATCTTGGCCACTGAACCTCCGTCTCAAAGCAGACCATTTAAATATGGAGAGAGACAACTCGTGCAAGAACAGGGGTATAGAGATCAATTCTGCTAACCATAGTCTTTTTACTGTACTAAATAAATCCCAGCATATAGGTCTGATGTATACAGATATTCCTGTCACTAAAGTTGATAGGAATGTATTTGATATAAAAAAGATCGCTGTCAGGATCATTATCTTAACAATGGTATCCCAGAGTTTAAGGAATCTACAGTCTGGCACAGGATTCACAGTCTGTCTTTTGCCAGATTTGTCACTGTTTGCAAACCTCAAGTGTGGCAATATGTTAAGTGTAAAAATAACTCTTTAATAATTACCACCTCCTTCAACTTCTAATAAACAGTTTTGATTAAGAACTTCAAAATATAACCAAAAAGCTGCAGAATGTTAAGAGTATCCTCCTTAGGAGCAGTCATTGTTAAAACGCTTTACACACACAAAGAACAGAATGTTGGTGCATACTTGTCCTGCCAAGGCTCATTGCCATACCGTAGAGAGACAAGCTCTGTTGCTTGGGAAAAATAAAAGAAGAAAAATATATCACTCTAGGCATATGTTCTTCAGTTTGAAAGGAGAACTTAAAGTCACATAAATCACCAGCATGGTAGATGGGTTGACTGTATAAGACAGTTTTCCACATCTGTTGAAAATTCTAGCTCACGCTGAAGGCATACAAGGTGGGTAGATTCAAAGTATGTACTGTTTTTTTAAAGCCTTTATTGAATTATCACTGTGACATAGGCAAATTTACATTTATATACACGTAATCAAACTATATTAACATAAACATTATACTTCACATCTGTTGCTATATATCATATAACCTAAGGTTGGGAGGGTGGCCTAATGGTTAAGGTGTTTGCCTTACAAACACAAGGTGCAGGGTTTGAGTCTCTCAAGGGATAACTGGTTAAGCTTAAAATGGCTCACAAGGGCAGTTAGCTTAGTACTAAACTATAAACTATGAACTATGAACCTAAGCAACTTTATATAAATTATTCAACTCCTGCTTTTTTTAAATAAGAAACATCTTCATTAAACCATCACTTACTAGGTAGGCAATCGCACTTTTATATAAATGATAACAAACCACACCAACACATTCCCAGTCACAAGCATTTTACATCACAAACCATACTGACACACACCCAGCTGCAAACATTATACATAATTTATAATCTACCCAGTCTTTCTCACTCAAACGTTACATAGCTCATTTTAAGTCCTGCTGCCTTTTATGTCTCATTCCTCCCTTGTATGTATTGTTCCCACAATTTCCATTTTCTGTTATGTAGTTTGCTTCTACCCTTTTCTAAAGATCTCAGCTCCAGTTGTTTTTTCTCTGTTGCTATATTCACGTCTTGCAGTATAGTTGGTTTAGATTTTGATTTCCATTTTCTAGTAATTGCGTTTTTGACAGCCACCATTATTAGATACAGCTTCTGTATCATAGCACAGAAAAATAATTTTCCTTGTCAAACCAGTCTGCCCACCCAGCATCTCTGACTGCATCCTGCAGGGAACCCTTAAAGCCCACCAACTCACCGGACTCCCAGAAAATATGTTCTCAATTACCTCTTTCTTTCCTCTTCACACCTCCAGCATTTACTGTCTACCTGAGGAAAAATTCTCTGAAGTCTACTTGGGGTATAAAAATATCCGTGTAAACATTTCCAGGCAAAAATCCAAAATCTTCTAGATTTTGTTGCATATTTGGGAGACATACATATATCCTTCCATTGTTTCTTTGTGAATTGCTTATCCAATCTCTCTTCCCAATCCTTTCTAACCTCCTCTTATTGATTCTTATAGTTATCGTGCAATATTTTATATGCTCTACTAATTATTCCTTGTTTTAATGGCAGCTTTTTTCCTAGATTCTATTAAAAACTCTACCAGTGCTGGTCTTTCACTTAGAACCCCCTGCTTCTATCCCTTTGCCTACACTCTGTATCAGTCCCTGATAATGAAGGCAGTCTAAGTCTCTAACCTGCAGTCCAAATAAATTCTTGGCCTCTTCCCATTCTGTTACCTTTTCCTTTCTAGTTATTTGCTTCCAGTACCTTGGTTCTTTTGCCAGTTTTCTCCAATAAATTCCAGCCACCTCTTGCCTATTGCCTGTATCCCTAATTGCAGTCATCCCTATCGGCAGAATCTCCTTTCTCCATTCCTGTGTTGGTTTAATTCCTAGAATACTTTCTGCTACTTTATGGATGTAATATTCTGCAGGATTACTGTTCTACTTAAAGACCTGCATCCAAAATCCCAGTCTCCTTGTTTCTTCAGCTTCCCCATGTTTCGTTATCATCCCTTTCCACTTTGAATTATAGTTTGCTGCTTGTACTGTGTATAGGAGTCTTAACTGTGTAGCTCTGAAATACCCCATTCAGATTGGTTAATCGCAATCCACCCTGTTCTACTGGAAGAATCATCTTATCCCACTTGCCTCTTGCCCTCTTCCCCTCCCAGATAGTCCTTCAGCTCTTTATTAATTGCTACCCACAACTTCTCCTCTGGTTGATAAAAATGCATCACCTGTGTACAAGACTAAAGGAACTAAAAACATTTTAATTGCTTGTATTTTACTATCCATATAACAAAGCTTCCTTTTTTGTCAGTTTTTGTATTATCTTTTGTTTAGTCTCTTCCCACATATCCTTAGCTGCCATAGTAGAATCATTTTTAATTCATACTCCTAAATATTTCATTTTATCATGTCCCTATAAATATGGGTATTCCTGAACCAGTTCATGTTGTGGGTACATCATTTATCGCTATTGCCTTTGTTTAGCTTCATTAATTTTGTATCCTGAAAAGATCTGAAACTGTCTCAAAATGTTCATCAACACTGTAATGTCTTTTTTTCTGTTTTTGTCCGGTACAAAATATCATCTGCAAATAAAGCCAGCTCTACTTGACTACCATACCAGTTATATCCTTGAATTTCGGAGTCCCTTATTTTCTTTGCTAATGGTTCTAAATGTAATGAAAATAATAAAGAGGGAAGAGGACACCCCTGCCTGGTTCCTCTGCTCAAGAAGAAGAAATTAGCAGAGAGAACCCCATCCATTTTAATTTTCGCCTCTGATCTCTCATATGTTCTCCTGATCAATCTTATATTTTTTTTTCAGGAAATGCAAATACTTCCTTTATCCTGCTCATAAAACCACCTTACTCTGCCAAATGCGTTCTCTGCATCAAGACCCACCAACAGTGGTATTTTCTTGCATTCTGCTTCCTTCTGGATCATCAGTGTTCTGTTAATGTTGTCAGATGTTTGCTTCCCCTCCATAAAACCACATTGATCCATATCTATCCATTTTGGCACTATTTTTGCCATTCATTTAGCTATTATAGACATTAACTATTTATAATCGTGGATTAGTATATAAGTGGGACTGTATGAAGCTGGATCTGATGGATCTTTACCCACTTTAGGTATTACAGCTACCACTGCTTTCTTCTAGGACGGTGGTACTACTACTCGTATGATATTGTTAAAACCTTCCAGAACGTTATCAGGTTTTTCCACCTAGCTTCCAAACTTCCACAGGAATACAGTTTATTCCTGGAAGCTTTCCTGTAGATTGGTTTTACGTTTATCTTATCTCCTCCTATCCTAACTGTTAGTAATTGAGCCTCATCTAATTCTAACCTTGGCATATTTAATTCTTCAATAAACAGTTCCATTTGTATCTTTTCTTGATTTTCATATTTCTCTACTTTATAGAAACTCTCATAGAATTTCCAGAATATGTCTAATACCTCTACGGGATCTCGTGCTACCTTCTTTAGTATAGGCTCCCTATGTATGACAACAGCCCTTTCTACTTTCTGTTGCCTGCGTTGCTGTGCTAAACGTTTTTGTGTTCTAGTATTATCAAAACACAGTTGCTTAACAGCAGTCTTTTTAAGTTTGTGCATATTATCAAGGTAATCCCTTGATGTTAAGTTGTCTATCTCGCCTTCATTCTTGCTGGATGGGTTCGGAGCCGACCTCGGCTCCGACTCGGCCACTCTAAAAGCTCAAGAGTTGGTTCCACCGGCTCGAGGCTCCCCTTATATCCCACAATGCTAGGCGAGAGTTACCTCGGATCTCGTTTGCCGCTACAGCTTTGAGGTTGGTTTTTCTACCGGTTCTTGGTGAGTACTATTTCTTGTTGAAATTAGTCTTTAAAAAACCCCTTTAATTTAATATATTTACTTAGTTTAGTGTAGTTTAGGAAACTTTTTATTCCCTTCCAAAAAATTTCCGTTTTTTTCCCTCAAGAACCTTAGGTTCTTCCCTTGGGCCTATAGGCCTTTCCTTCCCTAGTGGAGTGTGTGTGCATTATTTTATTTTAAAATTCTAGTACTGCTTTTATTATAATTTAACTTGACAGGGTGTAACTAGTGTGTTTGTGTGCGTGTTTGTGTACACCTGTTCAAGTAAAATGTCTAAAGAAGCAAAGGTCTCGATTCAAGAAGTGTGATGCGTGCTGTCAGAAAATGTCTCTGACAGACGCTCACACTTCTTGTGTCTATTGTCTGGGGCCTTTGCACCTGCAGGACTCCTGTGCTGTGTGCCATGGCTTCAGCCCCAGGGTCCTGCAGGAAAGAAAGAATAAATTGATTCTCAGAGGCTTACTCAAGCCAGAGGATTCCCTGTCTGTTTCAACAGGGAAGCCCTCTAAGGCATCTAGGTCTTGGCTCCGCAACTGAGCCGAGACCTAAGGTTTCTGAACCTTTGCCTTCATCGGCTCCGGCTGGAGCCGATAAGTCTCAGTCCACAGTTTCTGTGGCTCCTCGCTCTGGCCGGAGCCGAGGTAGTAGAGTTCCGTGTCGGCTCACCAGACCTTCGAGCCGACAACTAGGAAGAGGTCCAGGTCACCATCTCTTGGCTCCGTTCATTCGCTCCAGGATCTCCCCTGCTGTCTGAACGGAGCCAAAGATCTCACTCCTCTAGGTCATCGAGGCTGTCGGATCATGACCTTCAGAGGGTAGTGAGTCGACTACTTAAGTCCGAGGCACTGGCCCAGGTGCTTCAGAGCCCGACTCATCAGTCGATGCCTGCCCCGGTCCACCAACATATTCCTCCTTCGACTGTCTTGAGCTCGAGCCGGGTCGTGGTCGGAACCGAGACTGTGATTGCGTCGGAGCCGATACAATTGTCTTCGGCTCCGTCGTCGGCTCGATGTCCTTCATGGATGCATCTGCAGTCATAACAACTGGGTTGTCCTGTCGTCAGGCAGCCCTTCAGTCGGCCGGATTCCAAAGTCCGGTCCGCTTCGCTGATGTCGCACTTCACCCGGCGTCATCTCTGTTGGTCTTCGGTATAAAAGCATCAGCCGACGCCATTTTCCTCAGTCTTTCTTGCCGCGTGGCGCCAAGCAGAAGCTGTTCGCAAGTGCCGGTCGGTCGGATCCAGAGATTACTTCTACCGAATACTACTTCAAGACTTCTAAAGCTAAGTACCCGCTGGGGACTCTTTCTTGCCTCAGCCGATGTCAGAAAAAGTTAATAATTGTTTAACCTGTGGGAAACAAATACCTCATAAAGATTTCCACTCTTATTGTCTGCCTTGTTTAGGCCCAGCCCACGACGTAGCAGCCTGTTCGCCTGTGCTTCTTTCAATCGGAACGCTTAGGCGTCGGTCGGAGTTTGCAGAACAGTTTTTCGGTTCTGATTTTGCGTACATTATGCCGCCGGATCCTCCGACTACCCAATCTGCCAAAAACGCAAAGATAAAGACCGACACTCGGGTCCGCGGTTTCGCCGAAACCATGGTTAAGCAAACGTGAGTGTCTCGGTTTCGGCGAAACCGAGAAAACTGATCAAAGTACAGCTGAACCTATCTCTACAACTGAGGCCCCTGCTACCACTCTTGAATCGGCCTCAGAAATTTTATCCACTACGGTGGTTGCCACTGACTTATCAGACACCATTCCCTTGGATGTCTCTACCCCAGCACGTGGTGCTGCTAGGCCTCCAGCAGCCATGTCCATTAAGGCCTTCGCCAGGGCTAAAGCAGCCAAGACTACTAAGACAGTGCCTGTTAAACCCCCACAACCAGGCCCTCTTCTAGTTCTCAAATGCTTACTTTGGCAGAAGATTTAATTTCATTAATTAGAGGATCTCAATCTCACCCAGACAGGGCCTCTCAGCCCCAGAGAAGAGACCTAGGGCAGAGCCCCTGAGCCAGTGTCCTCTGATGATTCTGCTGACGAATCAGACATAACTGACCAGCCAGAGGCTCCTTTCTCCAATTTTGAAGATTCTGATGCTGAAGAATCCATTCCAGCTGCTTCCCCACCAGAAGAATTCTCCTTTGGGAAACCTTACATGCCATGCGAGAGCAGTTCCAATGGCAGCAACAGGATTTTTCAGACTCCAGAAAAAGACTTAAGACCTTTCTGCACCTCCCACAGCACAGGCCCTTAGCTATACCTCCTGTTCTCTCTGTGGTGGATGATGCTTTCAATGATGTCTGCTCCGCTCCAGATTCTTTACCCCCAGCCCCTGCCAAACCAGACAGATTTTACAGGGTGCCAGATACTCATCACCACCTTTACAAGGCCCCACTTGCAGACCCCGAAACTATATCCCAGGGTCCCAAGGCAGTAGCCACGACCATAGCTAAAAACCCTATTCCTTCTGAAAGGGAAGCAAGGTCATTAGACAGATGGGGTAAAAAGGTCTACACTTCAGCTACTCTCTCAGCTAGAGCTTTAAACTGTCAGTTTCACATGATACAATACCAAGAGTTTATGCTTGATCAGTTAACTAAAAAACTAACCACTGATGAATCTCTTGATAAGAAATATGTATTAGAAATGGTAAATAACATACAACAGGTTAGCAACCATTCCTTAAAATGTGGCTATGATGCACTGGAGGCTTCATTTAGATCAGCCATGACTGGCACAGTGATAAGAAGGCATGCATGGCTAAAGGAGCAAGCTTTACCGGATCATGTTAAAGCTAAGTTGCTAGATGCTCCTATGGATAAGACAAGTTTGTTTGGTACACCTGCCCAGCAGGTTATGAAGAAAATGGAAGAAAAGGCAAAATCTGTTCAAACGGTTAAAGATTTCTTGCAGGTTCAACCCCAAGGTTTAGCAGGAACTGGCCTGCCAAAAATTGGTCCTTTCCTGACTCCACAAAATTTCAAAGGGGCAGGAATAGACGTTCCAGAGGCAGAAACCAATCCAGAGGAGGTGCCTACAGAGGACGACAGTGGCAAGGTAACAACAGAGGCACAGACACAACCACTGCCACTACATCAGCACAACCACAGTGACTTAACCTAAATCCGCCTACCACGGAACAAATAGCAGCTCCTCTAGGCGGAAAGTTAACCTTATTTTCAAAGAACTGGCACTACATAACAAAAGACAAGTGGATTTTACAAACCATAGATCAAGGTTACCGGTTTCACTTCCACACTTTACCAGTCAAAGAGGAATGCCAAATCTACCTCCAAATCAAAAACAGAGGCACTACAACAGATAATGGAGTTAGCAAACATGAGAGCTGTGGAAAGAGTGCCAACAGCAGAGCAAGGAAAGGGGTTCTACTCCAGACTATTCCTAGTTCCAAGAAAGGAAAAAGTTGGAGACCAATTCTCGACCTGTCCACCTTAAATACATACATCATTGTCCCAAAATTCAAAATGCTGACCCTACAGCAACTTCTTCCCATGCTGGGCAAGGAGTCTTGGCTGGTAACTCTAGATCTCAAGGAGGCATACCTGCACGTCCCCATTCGACCAATCTGCAGAAGATACCTCAGATTTCTTGCAGGATCAGAGCATTATCAATTCTCAGCATTGCCCTTTGGCTTATCTACTGCCCAGAGTATTCACAAAATGCCTGGCATCAGTAATCGCCCATTGCAGACTACAGGAATTCAAATTTACCCATACCTGGACGACTGCCTGCTACAAGGGACAACAAAAGCAAGCTGACAACAGATTTACAAAGGGTCATTTACTTGCTACAAGCACTGGGATACACAGTCAATTTACAAAAGTCAAGGCTGATACCATCCCAAACAAGGACATTCTTGGGCTGAATTGGACACAGTAAAACAAATGGCATTCCTGACTACAGAAAACAAAAAGAACTCCCTCTTTACTTCTTGGCACTAACAAAACTGAACAAGTTAACAGCAAGAAAAGTACTGCAGGCCTTGGGCTTCATGGCATCATGCATAATCTTGGTCCCATTTGCCAGACTACATATGAGAAAACTACAGTGGTACCTAAAGAATTTATGGTCCCAACACAGACACAGCCTAGAAACAGAAATCCCACTAATTCCATGCTTAAAGCAGGAGTTCCTATGGTGGGCTCAGGCATGTCAGTCAAACCCAGGCCTACCCTTTCGCAGATGTCAAGCAAGCCAGACCATCACAACAGACGCTTCAGACCTAGGATGGGGGGCCCACATGCTGGACAAATGCGTGCAAGGATTGTGGACACAGGATCAACTTCACCTGCACATCAACCTAAAAGAAATGCTGGCAGTAAAACTGGCAATCCAAAAGTTCAAACCATTTCTCCAAGAGGGCCAGTTGATGATAAGGACAGACAACACCACAGTCATGTGGTACATCAACAAACAGGGAGGCACTCATTCATACCCCTATGCAGAATGACTTTGGAGCTGTGGACCCTGGCACTCAGCTACAACATCCAGTTACAGGCAATATTTGTACCGGGAAAAGAAAATACTCTAGCAGACATATTAAGCAGAACCACATCGGATGCCCACGAATGGAAGCTGCACCCGGACATCTTCAAGACCATCTCAAAGAAATGGGGAATGCCTCAGATAGATCTATTCGCATCACCTCTCAATCACCAGCTCAAAAAGTTCTGCACAAGGACATTCCACCCACTAGTATGGAAAGTGGATTCGCTCTCCTTCAGCTGGAAAGGCCTAACAGCATATGCATTCCCACCTCTTCCCTTGATACACAAAGTACTACTAAAAATCAAGGAAGAACGTCCAAGGATAATCCTGATAGCTCCAAACTGGCCAAGACAACACTGGTACCCACTGCTGAGGAGCATGTCTCGAACAATATGTGGCCAATACCCTGATGCCTTTGATGTTAACTCAGAACAACTACAGCATCATACATCCAAACCTAAAACGTTGCAACTGACTGCATGGAACATCACATAGCAGCAGCTAATCCAGAACTTTCCCAAAGAGTTAAAGACATTATTCTTGAAGCACGCAGACCTTCAACAAGAAGGAACTATGCTGGAAAATGGAAAAGGTTTGTCATTTGGAGTACGGAAAGAGGAAAAGATGTGTCAAACATAGATATGCCTAACATTCTGGAGTATCTGGCGAACTTCTTCATTCAGGCCTGTGCTACTCCTCGATCAAGATACATGCATCAGCTGTTTCAGCAGAATACAGGTTTGATCCACCTGTTTTTCGCACCCTTTGCTCAGGCAGTTCCTCAGAGGAATCAAGAATGTAAAACCTCCAAGGAAACCACCATTACCAGCTTGGGACTTAAACTTTGTGCTAGAAAAGTTGACACTATCACCCTTTGAACCAGCAGCAACAGCAGACCTACAACACCTGTCATGGAAAACTGCTTTCCTACTGGCAATTACTTCAGCAAGGAGGGTTTCAGAACTACAGGCCTTAATGGCAGTGCAACCCTTCCTAATCTTCCACCAAGATAGAGTGTCCATGAGGACTAATCCTACATTTATGCCTAAGGTGGTATCCAGAGTGTCTTTAAACCAGGCAATCCACCTACCTACCTTCTTTCCCAACCCACAAAACAGAGGGAAAGAATACTGCATACCTTGGATGTACATAGACAGCTACGCTACTACTTGGACAGAACAAAAATAGCAGAAAGACTGACCAACTTTTGTAGCCTATGCAACAGGAAGGGAAGGAAAAGCTATTTCCAAACAGACAATCTCCAAATGGATAGGAAATTGCATACGATTCTGTTACTCCTTCCATGGAAAACCAATTCCACAGAACATAAGACCTCATTCTACAAGGGCAACAGCCACTACCACAGCCTTCTTACGAGGAGTGGCAACCAAAGACATTATTGAGGCGGCTACTTGGACCTCCGTGCATACATTTGCCAAGCATTATAATTTGCCTCTATATTCCAGATCCCGAGCAGGGTTTGCCACTGCTGTACTGCAAGGGATCCTAAACACACCATAATCTACTTTTATCCTCCTCCCCTAGTTGGCTATGGTATTCTACCCAGTTGTTATGACTGCAGATGCATCCATGAAGGACATAGTACAGTTTTGTACCTACCATAAATGTAGATGTCCGAACTGGATAGCATCTGCAGTCAGGATTACCCTCCCTCCTTCCCTGTGGTACTCCTAGGGTGTTTACCCTCCTAATAGCTAGCTGGTGGGGGGGAGTCTTTTATGGTGTATTTGTTTGTATATATGTACATACATGCTTATTTTTGTGTTTACCTCTATCTTTTTGGAAACATTGGCATCTATCCAAATTTTAGCCTTCAAGAGGGCTACTGGCATCTGGGGCAAGAAACACTGAGGAAAATGGCGTCGGCTGATGCTTTTATACCCGAAGACCAACAGAGATGACGTCGGGTGAAGTGCGACATCAGCCGAAGCCGGACCCGGACTTTGGAATCCGGCCGACTGAAGGGCTGCCTGACGACAGGACAACCCAGTTGTTATGACTGCAGATGCTATCCAGTTCGGACATCTACATTTACGGTAGGTACAAAACTGTACTTTTTCTTCCTTGGAAGAATCTCGGCGCCGGACTTCCCTCGTCGGGTCCGAGGGGGTGAGTGGCATCGGACCCTTGTCCGACCCCCCTCTCCCTCTCGGTGCTTCGGCGCTGGTGAGTTCGGCTCCGACATCGGCCTCGGAGCCATCACTGTTGGTGCCGAGGGGGGTTCTTAGCTTCTCGGAGCGGGGACCTCTGGCTCTGCCTGACAGGGGTGCATTCGAGGTCATGTGGAGTGTGTTAGAGCCTGGCTCTACTCCACAGTCGGCTCCGTCCGCCCCTCCCTCTATGGTGCCTCAGGCTAAGTCGACTCACTCCCTCATCCCGGACCGCAGAGAGCCAGCTCCTCAGGAGCCCCTGTGGGATTTCATCCTCTTCGAGGCCTCCTGATTTGGCAGAAGAGCCCCTCGGAAGAGGAAGTGTAAGAGGAAGCACATTGACTCACCTGAGTCCATCACGTCAGACACAGATTTGGATGATTCTGAGGGTTCCCCCCGTTCCCCTTCTCAAGATGTCTCATTTGCAGACATTCTGGAGATCCTGAAACAGAGGGGAAATTGGCCAGCCCTCAACCCTTCGGAGGACGAATCTGTGTATCTTGAGGCGTTTGGCTCGTCCATCCACCCCCTGGGTGTCCCCCTTGACCCCCTCATGCAGGTGGTTGCTAAGAAGGCATGGACGGCTCCTGATTCAGTGGACCCCACTCCCAGGAGACCCTCTAAGTTCATAACAGCTCCAGCAGACAAACAATTTTTAACAAAAGGAGTTTCTGTGGATGCTATGGTGGTAGCTGCTGCCACTAAGAAGGAGCTAGCTGATCCTTCAGTACCTGTCCATCCACCTAACAAGGAATCTAGGTCCATGGATAGATACGGGAAGCGGATGTTCTCGTCAGCGACATTTACCATGCGTCGCTGAACTACCTGTGCCATTTTACGTCTTCAAAGGGACTTGATCAAGGAAGCGAGTGAAATGTTAAAGGATCCTACAGCTGCGGGTTTCAAGATAAGATGAACACGCAGCTGGCTACCCTTAATTCCATAACCAACTCCTCCATGCGCCTTCTTTCTTACGCGGCTGATGGAGCGAGCAGAGCCGCAGGGACAGGTGTGGCCTTACGTAGGCATGCCTGGATGCGGCTATGCAATTTTGGACCCCTTCAAGACGTCTTTCACGAACTCCCCTTTTGATGGATCATCCCTCTTTGGTCCTCAAGTGAAAGAAACCTTGACTAGGTGCGAGACTGATGGCAAGACCCTTTCTGCCATCGGAGTCCGTTTTTCTACTCCTTCCAGGCCTTACCCCAAAGGCCAGAAAGGTGGAAAGATGTGGTTCCGTAAACAATCTGAAGGGACTTCGCCTGACGCACAGAGTCGTTTTCCCACCAGAGGCAGAGGTGGGAATAACAATGGTAGACGTCGCCCTAGGGGCAGGGGGGGTCCGCAGAACCAGGGCAATCGGGAAGCCTTCCCTGACAAACCCTTTCAGCATCCCTGAGGTGTTGCCCGACTGCCCATCTTCGGAGGCAGTCGGGGGAAGATTGTCACTGTACCCAGAAGCCTGGCTATCCCTGACTCAAGACAAATGGGTACAGTCCATCATTTCCAAGGCTATTCTATCCCCTTTCTTCGCTTTCCAAATCAGTCAAAAAATCCCTTCCAGATGTTCCACCCGCTCAAAGGGATCTAGCAGTTTTGGAAATTTCAAAACTGCTTGCAAAAAGAGCAATTCAGCCAGTTCCAGCAGACCAGCAAGGATCCGAATCTACTCAAGGTTCTTTTTAGTTCCAAAGAAAACAGGGGACTGGAGACCAATTTTGGATCTCAGTGTCTTGAACAAATCAGTCAAGAAAACAAGATTTCGGATGGTCACGCTGCAATCCATCCTTCCCTTTGGGCAAAGGAAACTGGATGTGCTCTATAGACCTTCGGTGCGTACTATCACATAAAGATGAACAGACGCTCCAGAAGATTCCTCCGCTTCAGGCTGGGAACCAGTCATTTTCAGTTCAGGGCCCTGCCCTTTGGTCTCACCACTGCCCCCCGGGTGTTTACCAAATGCATGGCAGTGGTAGCTTCTCACCTGAGACGACAAGGATTCCAGGTGTTTCCATATTTGGACGACTGGCTCCTCACAGCTCCCACCAAGCATCTCCTTCTGATGGCCAGAGATTACACTTTTCGCGTTTGTCAAAAGCTGGGTATTTCAATAAATTGCGAAAAGTCTGTTTTGTCGTACTATTACCTACATAGGCGCAAATCTAGATACAATAAACATGTCTGCAAGGCTAACACATCAGAGAATATCAGACATTCACAAATTGGTATCACTCCTTCTCAACAACAACAGAATCAAAGCCAGGTTAGTTCTAAAGGTGTTGGGAATTATGGCAGCGGCCATACCTCTGCTTCCATTAGCCAGATACCACATGCGGATCCTTCAGTGGATGCTTTTTACTCAATGGTCATACCTGGAACTTCCAATGTCTCACACCATTGGGATCACGCGTGCAAAAAGCATCTCATGTGGTGGATGTCTTCCCCCCAGCTCCTGTCGGGAAGACCCTTTGTTCCACCTCCTCCGGTTGCTACTCTGACAACGGATGCCTCCCTGATCGGGTGGGTGGGGCATTATCAGGGCAGGACAGTCCAGGGCACATGGCAACCAAACGAATGCCACTTGCACATAAATGTTCTGGAGATGAGAGCAGTGCTTTTAGCGTTGCAAGCCCTTCAAGACTCTCTTCCCTTGGGAACAATTGCAATCCAGACAGACAATATGTCTGTAGTGTGGTACATCAACAAACAAGGCGGAACCAGATCATACCACCTGTGTCGAGAAGCACTCAGACTGTGGCAATGGGCGATTTCTTCTCAGCGGTTTCTGATAGCAACACATCCCGGGAAGTCCAATCATATTGCGGACAAGTTGAGCAGAGCTATACTCATGCCTCACGAGTGGTCTCTGAAAGACTCTGTAGTGAGAGAAATTTTTCTCAAGTGGGGTCAGCCTTGCTGCGATCTTTTTGCTACTCCCCAAAACAGCAAGTGCAGAGAATATTTCACTCTATTCCCTTTACCAGGCCAACCCAGCAGAGACGCTCTAGTCCAAGTTTGGCCCCAGGGACTTCTGTATGCATTTCCTCCTTTCCCACTGATCTCTCAAGTAATACAGAAAGCTATCGCTCAGAAGGCCTCATTGATCCTCATTGCTCCTTACTGGCCTCGACAAGTGTGGTTCCCCTTTCTACATCGTTTTCTCTTGAGCGACCGTGGAATCTGGACCTAGTTCCAGATCTTTTGATCCATCAGTCGGGTCAGTTTCATCGCTCCCTCCCCTCTCTGAACCTCACTGCTTGGTTCCTCCAGTTCCAACCTTAGCCAGGCTTCCTCAATTATCTCACTCTGTTAGAGATATATTGATAGCTTCCCATAAATCTTCCACTCGAAGATTTATTTGAGTAAGTGGAAACGCTTCTCATATTGGGCTCAAGGAAAGGACATAGATCCTTTCACCGCTTCCATCCAACTAGTCCTTGATTTTCTAGCTGAACTCTTCCATGCAGGTTCATCTCCTCTACACTTAAAGTTCAATTGGCAGCTATTTCTAACTTTCATGTGGGTATTTCTGAATCTGCCCTAATGTCCCACAAACTCTGCAAAGCCTTTTTGAAAGGAGTTTTTCTTCTCAGACCTCCTATAAGAAATCCTCCTTCTCCTTGGGACCTAAATTTAGTTCTTGCTTCTTTGATTCTTCCCCCTTTCGAACCTGCAGCTTCCTGTTCTTTAAAATTATTATCATGGAAAACTCTTTTTCTGGTAGCTATTACATCAGCTAGAAGAGTTTCAGAGCTTCAAGCACTCAGCTGTCGTCCTCCTTATCTTTTGTTTCATAAGGACAGAGTATCCTTACGAACTAACCCGTCCTTTTTGCCTAAAGTGGTCTCGACATCAAATCTGAATCAATCCATTGATCTACCAGTCTTTTTTCCAGAATACTCCAATAGGTCTGAACAAAATTGCACTGCCTGGATGTTCACCGTCAATTGAGGTACTACTTGGATAGAACTAAACAGTTCAGAAAATCTGATCAGCTGTTTATCTCCTATGCGGAGAGCAGAAAGGGACTTTCAGTTTCAAAGGTATCATTATCCAGATGGCTAACATCATTGATCTCCCTTGTATATGAGATTAGACATCAAAAGCTGCCTGATAAACCTAAGGCTCATTCCACCAGAGCTTTGGCTACTTCTTTAGCTTTCCAAGACAGACTGCCTATTGACACCATTTGTGCAGCGGCTACTTGGGCTACTCCTCACACTTTCATTTCTCATTATAAGTTGGATTTAGCTTCTAGGCATAGAGCTAACTTTGGTTCCACTGTTCTCAGGAGTCTGTTCCGTTAGGCCACCCGGGACAAGGTGCTAGGGACGCGGTCCCATCCAGCAAGAATGAAGGCGAGATAGACAACTTAACATATAGAAGTTATTTTCTTACTATAACGTTCCATGTTAGTTGTCTTCTTCTCGCCTTCTTCTTGCGTCCCACCCTCCTTCCCCCTGGCCTCGACAGACCTAGAGGAGTTGTGATTGTGACCTCTCTTTCTACCACCTCTTTCTTAGACATATGCTATTATGCATATTTCCTGGTTCAGGATGTAGGTCACCCTTCTTTCTTTCTGTTGTTAGAGGTGGATTCATTTTTACAGTTATTCTGTTACTATTATAAGCTGGGGTTAGCTTACAAGTGAGATCTGAGGTAACTCTCGCCTAGCATTGTGGGATATAAGGAGAGCCTCGAGCCGGTGGAACCAACTCTCGAGCTTTTAGAGTGGCCGAGTCGGAGCCGAGGTCGGCTCCGAACCCATCCAACAAGAAGAAGGCGAGAAGAAGACAACTAACATGGAACGTTATGGTAAGAACATAACTTCTATTTTCTGCTTAGCATTCTGCAGTTGATCCTGTTCTTGTTCTGAGATTCCCCCTCTTCTGCAATACTTTCACATTTGTCAGTCTCTCAAAATAATTATTGTAACTTTTTAACCATAGCTCCATTTATTTTATTTTCACCCTATTTTTAAACTCCACCTTAATTTTATCCCACTTCCTAGCTATATTTTCAGAAGAAATTTCTGTTCTAACAGCTCCTGAGTAATCTCCACTACCCATTTCCTTAAATTCTTGTCTTTTCAACAGATAGGTGGGAAAGCGCCAATGTATCATTTTTATTTCATTATCCTGTGTTTTTATTTTAGCTGTTATTGGCACATGATCTGAAATAGTTATTGGGTGGGTATCAAGACCTTCAGTTAAATGCACACGTTCCTGTGAAATGGAAATTCTGTCCAGCCTAGCCCAGTTATTATATATTGGGGCATATATAAACTCACTCCGATCTCCTGTTATTGAACTCGCATCTTCCATGCCAAATATTTTCATAAATTTCTTCATAAATAAACCCTCCTTTGTTATATGTTATATTTTCCCTTCTGGGCCCCCCAGACACATCCTCACTGCTGCAAATCAAGTTCAAGTCCCCACTTATAGGTAATATTTGTTGCTGAAAACTGATTATTTATCCTTTCTTAAGCTTCATTATAGCAGTTTTAGGTGGAATGCAAATACACTCCAGTGTAATCCTCCTTCCTTGCCAGAAGGCCCTTAACACTACAAATCTGCCATTTTTATTGTTATCTTTTATCAGTATTGGAACTTCTCTTGCAATTAATTCAAATACTCTTCTTTTCCTTTGTCCCAGGTATTCTGCTGAATAACCATCCTGAAAAACCTTTCTTTATCAAATTCACATGTTAATTTCTTTCAGTGTTTCCTGTAACATAGCTGTTTGCACTCTACATTTTTTTAAATATAGTTCACTATGTTTTCTTGTTTCTATTTATCTGAGGCCATTTACATTTAAAGACATTAAAGAAAGCATCATTGTATTAAAAAGCTATTATTCCCACCTTTATGTATAGCACCTTTTTTGTTAAATATCTAGTTCCAGCTTTTGTGTTACATGCATACACTGTTTGGCAGGTTGAACTTTTATATAGGTGTTTGTTGTCATATCCATTTCAGCCTATATCACATCTTATAAAACGTTTTGTTTTATTGAAAGCCCTCAAAGAAAAAAAAACACCCCTAATACCTATTAACTTAATACTAACACACAGAACTATGTACACCTTCAAATATTGACGTTTTAACCTCCTAATAGGAACAAAAGTCCCAAACTGACAGCCACACTCACATACTTGAATTAACCTAAAAGAAAGGTCATCCATGCCAAATGCATGGTGCAGCCTGTATTTCTACTAAGTGCAGATTGGTTTTGTCTTATGTTTATAGCTCTCCCAGCTGGGAAAATCCCTGAATATTTTCAGAGAACATTAACTACCCTGGGAAACCCCCTGAATGCTTTGAGAGAACATTATCTCCTTTGGGAAACCCCTTAATGCTTTCAGAGAACATTATCTCTTAGCCAGTTTCTTCTTCTTCCCCAGTTTGTCTCTATGGAGACATGAGAACTGGACAGCCAGTTTCTCTTTACCAGATTGTTTCCATGGAAACATGAAGACCAGCTGCAGAATTGTTAATGAGCATACACGTATTTGCTAGAAAAAAGCCTCATAATATTCAGTGTGTTTTTTTTTTTTTTTTGTTACTTGCTCTCTCTTGAAATTTGTTAATAAATCAATCTAAGGTCTTTAATTCAGTCCTTTCCCCATGCTAGAACGAGAAAAAGCACACTAATCTCTCCTTTATCATGCTTTCTAACCAGTTTTTTTTATACATTGCAATGCCTACATTTCATAAAAATGAACAAGAAGAGGGAGAGAAGGGAGAAAGAAAAGGAAAAAACAGCAACACCTGTTTATGATCCCCATTACACTTTAAAAATAATTGAAAAAAACTTTATAGCATGTAAAGAAAACCACATACCGCAAAATTGGTACTATTTAAGAAAATAAATCTTTGCTTACAGTTAACTTTCTCCCTCCTCTTGCCCTCCACAAAGCACTTTTGTAGACATTAGCGACATGAGGTAGGGCATATCCTTTAGAATCCCCCACAAGTCTAACGAACTCTGTAAAAGTCCAGTATTTCCAGGTTTTCTTGTTCTATCATTCACAAATATAATTATTGCATTGTAATTACATATTAAGTTACTGGTTTTATTACTGTTCATCTCCAAAATCCTGCCTCTGCTTCATTTCCAGCGTACTCTCAATTTTTCTAGTTAACTCTTGTTTTCCCTTCCTTCTCTCCAACATTTTTCATTGAAACAGCAGAAAAGGTTGCATAGGTGCATGAGTCTGTGGTCTTTATTACCAGAAGAACAAGAACCAGTATCCCCTGTTTCACAGCTAACTTTTTGTTGGGCAAACTTTTTTATTTCCTCCTTAGCATATACTTCATCAAAAAATGATTTTGTCCCTCTAGGTAAGAATACCTTGAAGACAGCTGGGTTACAGCAGTTTGAATCTCAAATGTGCATCTCAACATTCCCTGAATTGTGGAATAAATTTGCTCCTGTTCTGCATAGTGTGCAATGAGTAGTCATTTTTCACAAACACGCTATCTCCCACTTTTAGTACTTTGTCCTTCTGCCACAGTTTTGTCAGAATCAAATCCTTCTGTCAGTAGGATTGCATCTTTACTATTAAAGGTCTGTCTTACTTTCTTATAGCCAGGTGTGGAGCATACACATGATGTGCCCTTTCAGCTTACACCTCCTGCTGTAGAATGGTGTCCAGTTGCTTAGTTGTGCTTTTATAAAATTAATGCAGTCTGTTCCTACCAGCTTCTCTGGTGTAGCTGACAATCTCAGGTTTTCCCTATGTCCTCTGTCCTCTAATTCTATTATTTTTTGAAACATCTCATCTGATATTGTTAATCCTCATTCATTCCTTACGCATGGGTATCGGTTCTGACCTCGGAACCGAGCTAGCCATTTTCCAAGCTCGCGTCAGCTTCAAACTCTCAAGCTAAACTCTTACCCACAATCCCCCCCTCCTTGTTACCTCAGATTTTGTTTGCCGCTTTGCCATTTGGTCGTGTCAATCTACTTCTCTTGAGCTAAGTACAGTCATTTGTTGTTTAATAGCTTTACAGATTACTTTTCTGTCAGAAAAGTTCATATTTTATTGTCTCTTACCCTATCCCATCTAGCGTACATAATTTCTTCAGATTTTTCTGCTTCTTTCTTTACCAGTTTTACGGCGAGGTATTCTCTCTCTTTACCATCGTTGGTAATCCTTTTCCTTTTTCCTCTTATACCTTTGGGTACTCTCTTGTACCATTGCTGGTACATTTTCTATTAATTTGCTGTCATGGCAGATAAGAAAGGTAGTCCAGGGTTAAAGCGGTGTTCTCATTGTGGACACAAACTGCCTACTTCTGATGCACACTCTTTGTGTGTTTATTATTTGGGAGCTTCCCATTTGTCTGTTGACCCACCCTTTACTATTTGTGAGAACTTTTCTAACAGAACCTTGTTGGAAAGGAAAAACAATCTGTTACTGAAGGGACTTCTTAAATCTCCTTTTTCAGATGGTAAGACATAACTTCTTTTTCCTGAGCAGTCTCATATTCAGCCATCCTTTTCTTTATTCCAACCTCTGATTTTTGCAACGTTATTATCTCATCTGAATATCTGTTTAAAGCTTCTTCCATTTTTTTGAGCCTTTTGTTGTTCATGTTGATATACTCCATCAGTGTTTTGTTTATTTGAACCAGGTCTGTATGCAGCTGTCTTATGTCTTCCTGTAGGTTACTGGAAGTCATGTCTGAAGGCTGCATTACTTTTTGCTGAACAGCTGCAGAACTCTCCCCAGTCTTCCTCACCTTATGTAGCTGATTTTTTTCCAGGTCTTCTATATTTCTTTATTCCTGGCATCCAGGCAGTGCACTTAGTCTACTGGCCTTCTCTGCCGAGTTTCTGTTTTCACACTGGGAGAGCTTAGAAATAAGCTGTTAATGTGAAGCCATCTTGGAAGCCCAAAGTGTGTACTGTTGAGAAGGACCTTTTGCTGAAGAGAGAGTATGATTTTTTTTAAATTTAAGGTAAATCTGTTATTCATATCCTCTGGAAGAGAAGTTTCCTGTTCATGTTCTTTTCTCTTAAGGACATGTTTTGGAAGGGAGGGCCTGAACAATCTTGATTTTAGATATTACTACTTGAAACGTAGATGTTCTTCATATTGATCACTGCTTCAGTAGCCTAAGCTGCATTGGTTATATCCTGCATAGGTTACAGCTGTCATCTAGTTTTCAAAGCTTCAGGGCACCATCCATGTGCCCAAACCATTAGTCAACTCCTGGCTAAAAAGACCAGTTTTGGATGCCAGTTCCTTCATATCTTACTTGCTCCCGAGAAGAAAACTCCTGTGTGGGCTTTCGAGGATGTACTGCTGGCTAACATCATTCCATTGCTTGGCAGATCAGTTCCCTTCGAAGGAAAAAACTTCCACATTACTTTTAAAGTTGTTGTGTCTTTGAAAAATGACTACTTTTAAGCAAGGGAAAAGTATTTTTCTTAACTGCCTTGTGAGTTTTATGGACTTTTAAATTGAGTGCACATGTTTTTACTTTTGTGGTAAAAGCCGTTTCTGCAGAAAACTTGTGTTTATTTTACTTTTTAGTGCTGAGAAAAGTGCTTAAAATGTTTTTTATTGTTTTTGTGGTGAAAAAGTTATTTTAACTCCTTTCATGTTCACTGCCTATTGCTGCTCATCTTCCCCACAACACATCACAGCAGGCTGCTAATTTACCACAGTTGCAGGTGGGTGACTGTGCTGTGTCCATAGCTGGTTCCTTAGACCACTCATCTTTTTTCCTGATCCCTCTGTTATTATCCATACAGTTACCAGGGGTTAGCCATGTCTTCTGCATCTCTTGGGGTTCCTTCAGTGGTAAGGGAGAGCCAGTTATGTTGCTCATATGAGAAGGGGTAGGGGATGTGTACCTGCTTAGCCAGAATGCTGTGCCCATCCCTAGGGAAGCTGCTGCTGGCATTACTAGGTCTGTTTACCCTAATTTCTCTGTCAAAAAGAGGCAGAAAACTAAACATTTAACTTCCCAATTTTTCACTTTCTTTGTACAGGAGTAATTTATTAGGCTTGGTGCAAGTTTTTGTACAGTCTTTTAATTCTTAATTCTTTTAATGTAGTTTCTGGTAAAGGGAAAGGAATTTATCTTTACCTGAAGAGGTTCAAGATTTCAACTCTGTAGGGGAATGAGATGTAACAGATGCAGTTTTTCTCCTCAGGTTTCCGATTCAGATTCGGAGGAAAAGAGGGCCACTCCTGTTCCAAATATACTTCTCTGATGTCAAGGCTAATACAAGCTGAGGACAGTCATCGAATCCCCCAACAATGAAGATATTCTTCAAGAGGGTCTAAATCAGACAAATGATTGGTGTCAGAGTCATGGCCAAAAATTAAATGTGAAAAATAGCATTATCATACCCTCTGGGAAGCCAGAGACCCCTGCAAATTACAGCATTAATAGAACACCCCTAAGAGTAGACTTAGAGATGAGAGATCAAGGTGCCATGTGTTCACAGTGGTGAGGATGTTCTGTGTGGCACGGCTTATAAGAAAGGTATGGCATTTACAGCAGTTGAAGCGATTCCAGAGGTACCTCAGAAAGAAAAGTAGGTGTTGGCAACATCTCTTATAGGGATAGACTAAAAACCCTATCCCTTTACTTTGTCTCCTAATGACTGTTAAGGGATGACCTATGCCTAACCTACAAGGCACTCATAAATCCGACACTGGAGGTGCTACATATCTGTAAGACAAGCAGCATGATGCTCACCTGATCTAGGAATATAAAACTAGACAGTGACTCAGAAAACAGGCTGGAGAGACAGGTACAGTGGGTATAAAAAGTGTACACACCCTTGTTAAAATGTCACAATAAGTAATTTCAAAACTTTTCCTACCTTTAATGTGGCCTATAACCTGTACAATTCAATTGAAAAAAAAAAAATCTGTCAGGGGAAAAATATAAAAAACGTACAATAAGCTGGTTGCATAAGTGTTCACACCCTTAAACTAATACTTTGTCGAAGCACCTTTTGCTTTAATTACAACATTCAGTCTTCTTGGGTAGGACTCTGTCAGTATGGTTCATCTTGACTTGGCAGTATTTGCCCATTCTTCCTTGCAAAAGCATTCCAAATATGTCCTATTGCAAGGGCATCTCTTGTGCACAGCCCTCTTCAGGTCACCTCACAGATTTTCTATTGGATTTATGTCTGGGCTCTGGCTGGGTCATTCCAAAACTTCAATTTTCTTCTAGTGAAGCCATTCTTTTGTTGAGTTGGATGTATGCTTAGGGTCATTGTCGTGTTGAAAGGTCAAATTCCTTTTCATCTTCAGCTTTTCTAGCAGATGCCTGAAGGTTTTGGTCCATACCTGACTGGTATTTGTAACTGTTCATAATTCCCTCCACCTTGACTTAATCCCCAGTTCCAGCTGAAGAAAAGCAACCTCAAAGCATGATACTGCCACCACCATGCTTCACTATGGGTGGTGTTCTTTTGGTGATGCAGAGTATTGTTTTTGCGCCAAACGTACCTTTTAGAATTGTGGCCAAAAAGTTCAACCTTGGTCTCATCAGACCACAACACATTTTCCACCATGCTTTTGGGAGACTTGATTATTGTTTTGCAAATTTTAGATGGGCCTAGATGTTTTTCTGTATAAGAAAATACTTCCGTCTTGTAACCCTACCCCATAGGCCAGACATATGGAGAATATGGGAGATTGCTATCACATGTAGTACACAACCAGTACTTGCCAGAAATTCCTGCAGTTCCTTCAGTATTGCTGTAGGTCTCTTGGCAGCCCTCCCTGACCAGTTTTCATCTTATCTTGTCATCAATTTTGGAGGGACGTCCAGTTCTTTGCAACGTCACTGTTGTCCCATATTTTCTCCACTTTTTGATGACTGTCTTCAGTGTGTTCCATGGTATATCCAATGCTGTGGAAGTTTTTTTTTGCACCCTTCTCCTGACTGATACCTTTCAACAATGAGAGATCCCTTTGATGCTTTGTAAGCTCTTTAGAACCATGGCTTTTGCTGTAGCAGGCAACTGAGTAAATGTCAGGAAAATCCTACTAGGACAGCTTAACTCTATTTGGGGTTAATAAGAGTCTCTTTAATTGATGACATTCACACCATACCCAAGAAGACTGAATGCTGCAATTAAAGCAAAAGGTGCTTCAGCAAAGTTTTAGTTTAAGGGTGTGCACATTTATGCAACTAGGTTATTGTACGTTTTTTATTTTTTATATTTTCCCGATGGATTTGTTTTTCAATTTAATTGTACAGGTTATAGGTCACATTAAAGGTGAGAAGTTTTGAAATGATTTATTGTGGTCTAATATTTAATATATCACAAAAACCTGGCATTTTAACAGGGGTGTGTACACTTTTTATGTCCACTGTATGTGTCACAGAGTTTACCCCCTTATTTGGAACAAGCTTCCTATTCACATTAAACAGAACCCTTGCCTAGCCCTCTTCAAACCCAGTTTGGATCAATGGATGAGAAAATGCAGATTCACACCTGGAGTAGCACCTGTGAAATTATGGATACGGGCAGTCTGTCAAATGCTCAAGGCATGTGCACAAACCTATGCTATCTTCTTGCCTCTGGGGGCCACATATTGGGTAAAATCGGATTATACTGGCTAAGCTTGCAAGGGTTCATAAACCATTAGCCCAGTAATCTTTTATGAACCCATCTGAGTCTACCTGTGGAGGGAGTCATGTCCTTCAAGACTATATTTAGAATGAAAGTGTTTTCAGTGGGAGAACATGGAGGTTTCTCATTCCCATAAAAAATATTGTGAGCTGCTGTTATTGAAACTTCTAGAACCCTCACCCACCCAAGTGCTGTCCGCATTGGAGGATGTTTGTCACAGCCTGTGATTTCCCCTGACAGACAACCTGCTCTCTCTATGAAATCAGAATATGCAAAGTTCTTCAGTCTTTCAAGTTTTTATACACTAATTCGCAGACCTGACCCAGCAACTACATCTTTAGTTAATCCAGTTGCTGCAAAACATTTTGATCTGATAATGTTATTCTTCACTTAATCCTTGACTGACCATATTTCAGAATGGACTCTGCCGTTATTCCAGCTTGCTCTCTCCAAAAACTCTCGATCTTAGCTCTACCCATAATGCTTTTCATAGGATTGCAACAGATCTCGTTTGCCACTTTTAGTGCCAGACATGTGTATCCTACCAGGTCCTAAGCCAGCTAACTCTTTTCAAAACTGTGTTTTTTTTCACACTGTTTATTAGTGAGCTCTTGTGGTTTTTTCTTTTACCTAGTTCCTCGATTTCTGCGATGTCCATCGTGTTACCCTGCTGCAGTCATCACACTAGGGTTATCCTGCCGTCAGGCGGTCCCGCAGTCGGCCGGAATTCCAAAGTCTTGGTCCGGCGTCGGTTGCTGTCGCTTCTTCCCTGACGTCAGTGCGCCAGGGGTATATATATTGCATCCAACGCCATTTTCTTCAGTCTTTCTTGCCGCGCGGTGCTCGAAGCAGAAGCAGTTCGCAAGAACCGGTCGGCCGACTCCTGAGATTTTCGAAGTCGAATTTCAGATCCGAAGTCTTCAATAAAGCTAAGTACCCCGTTGGGGAAACTTTTCTTGCCCCAGACCGATGTCAGAAAAAGTTAACAATTGTATTTCTTGTGGGAAGCAAATACCTCATAAGGACTTTCATTCTTACTGCATACCTTGCCTAGGCCCAGACCACGACGTCACTGGTTGTCATTTTTGTGCTAGGTTTAATAAGCGTACTATAAAAAGACGCTTTGATTTTGCACGACACTACTTCGGTAGAAAATTTAACTACACTATGCCGTCGGAGCAACCGACTACCGGCATGCACAAAAAATGCAAGGATAAGGACAGGCAGCCTAGACCCAAGCCAGACTCCGAGGCCTTGGCTGGTCCGGTCTCGGGTTCACCGGTCTTCAGTGAGGCTTCGACGCTGCTCCTGACTACCGCCGATCTGGAACCAGAGACCGCTTCGGAAATTTTGGCGAAAAGTACTAGGCCGATGCAGCCATTTTGTTTAGCCCCTTCCAACGACACTACTGAAAAAGATGTCGGTGCTGCAGAAACACCTTCGGTTTCTGAAGGCGTCTTCAGACCGACAATGCTCACCATAAAAACGTATCCTAAGACTAAGACTCCTACTCCTATTAAACCTAAAAAGACTACACTTCAGTCTCCAGTTCAAGGCCCCATGCCTAAGAAACAGATGTTCAAAATGGCTGAGGATTTGATCTCTTTAATCAGGGGTTCCCAACCCCCACCCAACAAAAGGCCAAGACAAGAGGAAGAATATGCCTCCTCTGAACAAGTGTCTATTTCCTCAGGCTCTTCTGAGGACCAAGATTACTCCTTCTCCCCTTATGAAGATTCTGATGCTGAGGATTCCATTCCCTCAGCTTCTCCTCCTGAAGACTACTCCTTTGGGGAAACTTTACACACTATGAGGGAACATTTTCACTGGGAAGGTCAGGACTACTCTGACTCAAGGAAAAGGCTCAGAGAGTTTCTTTTACTCGCCCAGCACAGACCACTTGCCATCCCCCCAGTTTTAGACATTGTGGATGATGTTTATTTAGAATCCAGTTTGAACCCAGACTCCCTGCCTCCTGCTCCAGCCAAACCGGACAGATATTATAGAGTGCCTGATTCCCACAAATTTCTTTATAAAAGCCCTGTTGCTGATCCAGAGACTATCTCCTGGGGTCCCAAAGGGGCTAAGGCTTCTATGGCAAAAAATCCTGTACCCTCTGAAAGGGACACCAGAGCACTAGACAGGTGGGGGGAAAAGGTTTACACCTCAGCCACTCTATCTATGAGGGCACTAAATTGCCAATTCTACATGCTAAAATATCAGCAATTTCTAATGTCTCAGTTAAAACAAAAAATGAGCACACTCCCTCAACAGTCTGAATTGAAAGAAATGCAGGATCTGTTGCATGCAACTGAACAGGTGGGCAAACATACTTTACAATGTGGGTTTGATTCTTTGGAGGCTTCCTGCAGAGCAGCTGTCACTGGGTCTGTTATACGTAGGCATGCTTGGTTAAAGGAACAAACTCTGCCTGATCACGTTAAAGCAAAGTTTCTAGATGCTCCCTTACAGCAGGATGTTCTTTTTGGAGTTAAAGCAGAAGAAGTCTTAAAGAAAATGGAGGATAAGGCAAAATCTATGCAGGCAGTCAAAGATTTCCTACAGGTACAGCCCCCTCGCTTCAGCAGAAATTGGCCAACAAAAAATTGGTCCTTTCCAGCTACTGACAGACCACAGAGAGGGTAAATACAGACGTTCAAGAGGCAGAGGACAACCACAAGCCCAGTACAAACCTCGCCAATGGGGCACTGCAACACAGAAGGGAGGAGAAGACAGGTCCCACACTACCAGAAGGCAAACTCAATGACTTGCACCTCATCTGGCCAAGCAACACTCTCTTGGCAGCCCCCTTGGGAGGAAAACATGCACTTTTTTCAGGCAAGTAGCACATTGTCACAAAGGACAAATGGGTCCTAGTCATAATTTCACGAGGATACAGATTCCATTTCCACACCTTGCCAATGAAAAGAGGAATGCCAAACCTGCCACAAAATCAATGGGTAGAGGCACAAAAACAAATTACAGCTCTCATGGACATGAGAGCCATTCAACTGGTACCTACTCGAGAGCAAGGCCAAGGATTTTACTCAAGACTCTTTCTAGTTCCCAGAAAGGACAATGCCTGGAGACCAATTCTGGACCTTTCAATTCTAAACACCTTCATACAAGTACCCAAATTCAAGATGCTAACACTACAGCAGCTTCTTCCCATGTTGGGCAAGAAAGCATGGCTAGTAACGTTGGACCTCAAGGAGGCATACCTGCATGTCCCTATCAGACAAAGTTGCAGAAGATACCTCCGTTTCATTGCAGGTTCAACCCATTACCAATTCTCTGCACTGCCCTTTGGCTTATCTACTGCACCCAGGGTCTCCACAAAATGCCTGGCACCAGTAATTGCATACTGCAGACAAAGAGGAATTCAAATATACCCATACCTGGACGGCTGCCTCATCCAAGCAGAAAGCAAGGACATCCTCTTACAACATCTGGCTTTTGTAAAACATCTTCTAAGTTGCCTGGGGTACACAGTAAATGAAAAGAAATCAAAACTAGTACCCTCACAAAATATGACATTCCTGGGTGCCAGCTTGAATACAATGACCCAGAAGGCTTATCTGATGCCAGACAAACAACTACAACTGACTCAATATTTCAAAACAATGGCAACAAAGACCCAACTACCTGCAAGAAAAATTCTGCAGGCCTTGGGCTTCATGGCATCTTGCATACTACTAATACCATTTGCAAAGCTGCATATGAGGAAATTACAGTGGTACCTAAAAAGCGTATGGTCTCAACACAGCCACAGCTTGGACACAATGATATCTCTCATTCCCTGCCTACAACAGGAGTTTCTATGGTGGTCACAGGCATGTCACCTCAACAAGGGTCAGCCTTTCACCTTGCCCCCAGCCAGGCAAACTATGACAACAGATGCATCGGATTACACCTGGGGGGCACACATGGCAGGACAGTGCGTTCAAGGCGTATGGACTGCAGATCAAAGGAATCTGCACATCAATCAAAAAGAGATGCTAGCTGTACAGAATGCTCTGACAGCCTTCAAGAATCTATTACATCCAGGACAACTTACAAAAAGGACGGACAACACCACAGTAATGTGGTACATAAACAAATAGGGGGGTACACACTCCTACCCTCTATGCAGGCAAGCAATGACAGCTCTGGCTTACCAAGTTCAGTTACAAGCTCAATTCCTGCCAGGAAAAAAGAACACATTGGCGGACAACCTCAGCAAAAACATCATGGATCCCCACGAGTGGAAACTGGATCCACAAGTATTTGCAACGATAACTCAAAAATGGGGCCTTCCAGACATAGACCTTTTTTTGCCAGTCCTCAAAACTATCATCTAACAACATTTTGTACAAGGACACTTCACCATCAAGCTTGGAAAGTGGACGCACTCTCATTCAGTTGGAAAAACCTGACAGTATATGTCTTCCCTCCATTGCCTCTCCTCACAAAGGTGCTTCTGAAAGTCAGAAAGGAGAGATCACGACTGATACTCATAGCCCCAGACTGGCCACGCCAGCACTGGTACCCACTATTGAGGAATATGGCCCAGGGCCCACCTTGGATTTTACCACAAATTGCCCATTTGCTCACACAGCAAAACAATCAGATTCTTCACAGCCAGCTCAAAACCTTAAATCTGGCTGCATGGCACATCACCTAAGCACCCAGCCAGCTCCTCTTTCCCAAGCAGTTATGGATGTTATTCTGGAAGCTAGGAGGCCCAGCACCAAGGAAGGCCTATTCGGACAAATGGAAAAGGTTTTGTGCCTGGAACCAAGCTAAAGGCCAAAACACACTTCAGCCTCACATGCCTCAGATTCTACAGTATTTAACTGGGATGTTACACAAAGGACTTTCTTTTTCTTCCATTAAAATCCATGCATCAGCTATTTCAGCCCACTACAATATGGATCCACCCTTATTTTCGCATCAACTTTTAAGGCAGTTCCTCAGAGGGGCAAAAAACATTAGGCCCCCCCGGAGAGCACCTACACCAACACGGGACCTCAATTTTGTTCTGGAAAAATTTACGCTACCTCCCTTTGAACCAGCTTTCTCTGCAGATCTTCAGTTCCTATCATGGAAGACTGTCCTGCTGCTAGCAATAACTTCAGCTAGAAGAGTCTCAGAGCTGCAGGCACTAATGGCAGTGGAACCTTTCCACATTTTCCATCAAGACAGAGTTTCTCTACGAACTAATCCTTCCTTCATGCCTAAGGTGGTTTCCAATGTGGCTTTAAATCAAACCATGCGCTTACCCACCTTCTTCCCAAATCCACAGAACAGAGGAGAAAGACTCCTGCATTCTTTGGACATTCACAGGTAACTTTGTTACTACTTGGATAAAACTAAGGTTTTCAGAAAATCTGACCAGCTCTTTGAATCCTATGCTACAGCTTCACAAGGGAAGGCTATATCAAAACAAACCATTTCCAAATGGATAGGACATTGCATTCGTTTTTGCTATACCCATCATGGAAAACCCGTTCCTGCTACCATTAGGCCCCACTCTACCAGGGCAACAGCTACATCTACAGCCTTCCTCAGGGGGTTCCAACCAAGGAGATTTTGGAAGCTGCAACTTGGAGTTCAGTACACACCTTTACCAAACACTATCACTTGCCACTCTACTCTAAGACTAGGGCTGGCTTAGCCACTGCAGTTCTGCAGGGCCTTCTAGCCTCCTCTAACCCTCTATAACTCCTCCACCCATCCTTAGCTTTGGGACTCTACCCAAGTGTGATGACTGCAGCAGGGTAACACGATGAACATAGTACAGTTTTGTACCTACCATAAATGTAGATGTTCGAGTGTACACCCTGCTGCAGTCCAGGTTACCCTCCCTCCATCCCCTCTGATCTAACTGGCTACATCTCTACAATACCTTCCTGATGTATTTGCTTATAGCTGGAGGGATTTTGTGTTTTGGTACTAATTACTGACCACCTTTTTGGGGGCACCTGACATCTGGGGCAAGAAAAACTGTAGAAAATGGCGTCGGATGCAGTATATATACCCCTGGCGCACTGACGTCAGGGAAGAAGTGACAGCAACCGACGCCGGACCAAGACTTTGGAATTCCGGCCAACTGCGGGACCGCCTGATGGCAGGATAACCCTAGTTTGATGACTGCAGCAGGGTGTACACTCGAACATTACATTTATGGTAGGTACAAAACTGTACTTTTAACACAAGTAGTGTTTTTCCTTCATAACATTGTTCATATTTCTCCCACTGTCAATTATCATTAAAGTAATTGCTTTGTACCGTCATTGGTACCCTTCTTTGGTATATTCCTCCTTTACCGTTAGTTAACTCTTTGGGTCTGTATTATAAGCTCGAAGCGACATATATTCGAACACCTAAACGCCGACACGTAAAGAGCGAAGCTGAAAACTGCGAACGACTACTTCCGCAAATTTTTTTCACAGGGAAAGCATTCGCTTGGCCGTTGTCGGGAATTGCCCTTTTCTCCAATGTAGAGCAATCTCGGAGTTGGTATATTTCATTAGGGGGGTGTGAATGGCACGGCACCCCACTTGATTAGGGTTTTAAAGTTTGTTTTTCTGTTTGCTGGCCAAGCAAATTTTTTCCCTGTGAAAAAGTTTGCGGAAGTGGCCACGGTTTTCAACTTTCACTCTGTGTTGACCTTTAGGTGTTCGAATATATGTCGCTTCAAGTTTATAATATAGACCCAACACTTTTAGTACCATTGTTGGTACAACCTTCTTTTTCTGTATGTTAATAAAAACATTTTTAAACTTTAAATTTCTCTGTGTGTGTTTCTTTTCCTTTACTGTGGCTGAAAAACTCAGAGGTACTTCTGGTTCAAGAGATGCCAGAAGTGCGATTGCACGCTACCTAAATCTGATGGGCACTCTTTATGTGGCTATTGTTTGGGCCTGGTGCACCTTTAGGAAGACTGTGTCATTTGTCATGGCTTTTGTCACTGGGCAAAGCTTATTCTGAAAGGCTTTATTAAGTCTAGCTTCGACGAGGCCATATCTGGTTCTGCCAAATCAAACACGGAAGTTAGCTCTCCTTCATTCAAACATGAACAATCTAAGAAGAGGAGCAGCTCGGTGCCAACATGCATCATCGACACCACCAGTCAAAATTGTTAAGAATTCTCTAATTCCCAAAGTTGCGGTGGAACTGACTGGGAAGCTGACTGCACCATCGGTGCCTACCTGTGCACCAACAGTTTCGGCATCCACTACTGTTTTGGATCAGACAACCTTGGAATCTTCTATTTCCACCCTTTCACCAAGTTTGGAACTGAAGGAATTCTCATTTAAAGACAGGCCACGTACAAGGTATTCACCATCAATAGACCCTTTCGTAGACCAACCTCCAAGTCCCTTCTTGGAGAAACCCCGGTCCCTGTCGGTCTATTCAGTCCATTCCACCAAGAGCCTCTTGGAATCAGATACTTTGAGACTGGTGGACCAGTTCTTTGGCAGCAAGGGGTTTAACCACTTCCATGGTTCCAAGCCTTCGTGCTAGAATTTTACCTATCTGTGCACCAGTTTTTGCTTCTCCTCTGACTCCAACTGAACCTTCGGAGTTCCCAGTGTCAACAGTTCTGGCTTTGACTGTCTCTGTGCCAGTCAGATCTACTTCTCCTGCACTAACTGCCTTGAGCTGTTCATTTCTGTCAGAACCAGAGTCCTTCCAGGGTCACAGCTTCATTGCCAGTTCAGGGAGTATGATTCCACTTTGGTGATGTCAGAGCCATCCATACTCCTCGGAGCTTCAGCACACGTTAGCTCGACTTCGGTTTCAGAGGCGGCTTTGTCTGTGCGCGATGGGGCCACGGTTTCAAAGGGTTCTGTTTTTGTTCTGGGCTCTCATTCCTCTACAGGGGGGCCTGCCTTTCAGGCCATGGAGAAGGCCTTGTCCACTGTAGCTTACAGTTGATACCTCTTTCGCCGGACCAGCAGCCCTGCCCTACCCTTCGCCCAGAGCTTCCTCCAGCCTCTGCTCTTGGACAGCGAGCAAAGAAGCCTTAGGATCCAACCACAGTGGTCATGTCCTCTTCAGGCACCTGTCTGACCCATCCCACTGAGGAGATACCCCTGAAGAGGAAGTGCAAGAGGAAGCACTTAGACTCCCTTGAAGAGTCTTGCACAGAAGATACCTATCTCGATGAAGGGGAAGGTTCCCCAAAGCCATCCCATGAAGATGTCTCCTTTGGAGACATACTAGAAATCCTGAAACAGAGGGGTGGTTGGACTTCCCTTGAACCTTCCTCAAAGAAATATGTATACCTAAAGGCTTTCTGTGCCTGACCATCTATCTCCTGGATTTCTCCTCCTGATGATGATGCAATTAAATTGATTGCACAGTGGACTTGGAAGATACCCAATTCTAACAAGCCAGTTCCTAAGAGACCAGACCACATCTTGACAGCTTCTCAGATTCAACAGCATATTACTAAAGGGATACCAGTAGATGCCATGGTGGTAGAGGCAGCCACCAAAAAGGAACTTGCTGATGAAAGTTCTACTCTCCATCCTCCTAATACAGAGTCTAGGATGATAGATTCGGGAAGCCCGTATATGTTTCATCAGCCTTCGTGCTCAGGTCCCTGAATTTCATGGCACATTTCATGAGACTTCAATGAGATCTCATAAATGAGCGATCAGATACTCTGACAGGAGCAGTAGCTGAGGGGTTTAAGGACAATTTAGCTTCCCAGCTGCCAACCCTTGATTTGATATGCAATTCATCCATAAGGCTCATTGTGCACACAGACAAAGGGATGACTAGGGCAGTGGTTTGTGGCGCAGCCATCACGAAGCACGCTTGGATGTGCTTATGTAAATTTGCAGAGCCATTCAAGTCGTTTTTCGTCAATGCTGCTTTTGATGGAACATCCCTTTTTTAACCCCAAAGTTAGAGACCCTTGCCAGATGTGAGAAGGATGGAAAGACCCTTTCTGCCGTGGGTGTACACTTTTCCACTCCTCAACAGTCTTACTGTAGGAACTAGAGAAGTAGGAAGATGTCCTTCATGGATGCATCTGCAGTCATAACAAGTGGGTTGTCCTGTCGTCAGGCAGCCCTGCAGTCGGCCGGATTCCAAAGTCCGGGTCCGGCTTCGGCTGATGTCGCACTCCTCCCGACGTCATCTCTGTTGGTCTTCGGGTATAAAAGCATCAGCCGACGCCATTTTCCTCAGTCTTTCTTGCCGCGTGGCGCAAGCAGAAGCTGTTCGCAAGTGCCGGTCGGTCGGATCCAGAGATTACTTCTACCGAATACTACTTCGAAGACTTCTAAAGCTAAGTACCCCGTTGGGGACTCTTTCTTGCCACAGCCGATGTCAGAAAAAGTTAACAATTGTTTAACCTGTGGGAAACAAATACCTCATAAAGATTTCCACTCATACTGTCTGCCTTGTTTAGGCCCAGCCCACGACGTAGCAGCCTGTTCGGCCTGTGCTTCTTTTAACCGACGAACGCTTAGGCGTCGGTCGGAGTTTGCAGAACAGTTTTTCGGTACTGATTTTGCGTACATTATGCCGTCGGATCCTCCGACTACCCCCAAAAAACGCAAAGATAAAGACCGACACTCGCGGTCCGCGGTTTCGGCCGAAACCACGGTAAAGCAAACCGTGAGTGTCTCGGTTTCGGCGAAACCGAGAAAACTGCTCAAAGTACAGCTGAACCTATTCTAACAACTGAGGCCCCTGCTACAACTCTTGAATCGACCTCAGAAATTTTACCCACTACGGTGGTTGACTTATCAGACACCATCCCCTTGGATGTCTCTACCCCAGCACGTGGTGCTGCTAGGCCTCCAGCTGCCATGTCCATTAAGGCCTTCGCCAGGGCTAAAGCAGCCAAGACTACTAAATCAGTGCCTGTTAAACCCCCCACATCCAGGCCCTCTTCTAGTTCTCAAATGCTTTCTTTGGCAGAAGATTTAATTTCCTTAATTAGAGGATCTCAACCTCACCCAGACAGGGCCTCTCAGCCCCCTGAGAAGAGACCTACGGCAGAGCCCCCTGAGCCAGTTTCTACTGATGATTCTGCTGATGAATCAGACATAACTGATCAGCCTGAGGCTCCCTTCTCCAATTTTGAAGATTCAGATGCTGAAGAATCCATTCCAGCTGCTTCCCCACCAGAAGAATTCTCCTTTGGGGAAACCTTGCATGCCATGCGAGAACAGTTCCAATGGCAGCAACAGGATTTTTCAGACTCCAGAAAAAGACTTAGGACCTTTCTGCACCTCCCACAGCACAGGCCCTTAGCTATACCTCCTGTTCTCTCTGTGGTGGATGATGCTTTCAATGATGTTTGCTCCGCTCCAGACTCTTTACCTCCAGCCCCTGCCAAACCAGACAGATTTTACAGGGTGCCAGATACTCATCACCACCTTTACAAGGCCCCACTTGCAGACCCAGAAACTATATCCCAGGGTCCCAAGGCAGTAGCGACCACAGCTAAAACCCTATTCCTTCTGAAAGGGAAGCAAGGTCACTAGACAGATGGGGTAAAAGGTCTACACTTCAGCTACTCTCTCAGCTAGAGCTTTAAACTGTCAGTTTCACATGATACAATACCAAGAGTTTATGCTTGATCAGTTAACTAAAAACTAACCACTGATGAATCTCTTGATAAGAAATATGTATTAGAGATGGTAAATAACATACAACAGGTTAGCAACCATTCCTTAAAATGTGGCTATGATGCACTGGAGGCTTCATTTAGATCAGCCATGACAGGCACAGTGATAAGAAGGCATGCATGGCTAAAGGAACAAGCTTTACCGGATCATGTTAAAGCTAAGTTGCTAGATGCTCCTATGGACAAGACAAGTCTGTTTGGTACACCTGCCCAGCAGGTTATGAAGAAAATGGAAGAAAAGGCAAAATCTGTTCAAACTGTTAAAGATTTCTTGCAGGTTCAACCCCCAAGGTTTAGCAGGAACTGGCCTGCCAAAAATTGGTCCTTTCCTGACTCCACAAAATTTCAAAGGGGTAGAAATAGACGTTCCAGAGGCAGAAACCAATCCAGAGGAGGTGCCTACAGAGGACGACAGTGGCAAGGTAACAACAGAGGCACAGACACAGCTACTGCCACTACATCAGCACAACCGCAGTGACTTAATCCTAAATCCGCCTACCAGGGAACAAATAGCAGCCCCTCTAGGCGGAAAGTTAACCTTATTTTCAAAGAACTGGCACTACATAACAAAAGACAAGTGGATTTTACAAACCATAGATCAAGGTTACCGGTTTCACTTCCACACTTTACCAGTCAAAAGAGGAATGCCAAATCTACCTCCAAATCAAAGAACAGGGGCTCTACGCCAGATAATGGAGTTAGCAAACATGAGAGCTGTGGAAAGAGTGCCAACAGCAGAACAAGGAAAGGGGTTCTACTCAGACTATTCCTAGTTCCAAGAAAGGGAAAAAGTTGGAGACCAATTCTCGACCTGTCCACCTTAAATACATACATCATTGTCCCAAAATTCAAAATGCTGACCCTACAGCAACTTCTTCCCATGCTGGGCAAGGAGTCTTGGCTGGTAACTCTAGATCTCAAGGAGGCATACCTGCACGTCCCCATTCGACCAATCTGCAGAAGATACCTCAGATTTCTTGCAGGATCAGAGCACTATCAATTCTCAGCATTGCCCTTTGGCTTATCTACTGCGCCCAGAGTATTCACAAAATGCCTGGCATCAGTAATCGCCCATTGCAGACTACAGGGAATTCAAATTTACCCATACCTGGATGACTGCCTGCTACAAGGGGACAACAAAAGCAAGCTGACAACAGATTTACAAAGGGTCATTTACTTGCTACAAGGACTGGGATACACAGTCAATTTACAAAAGTCAAGACTGATACCATCCCAAACAAGGACTTTCTTGGGCGCCGAATTGGACACAGTACAACAAATGGCATTCCTGACTACAGAAAAACAAAAAGAACTTCCTCTTTACTTCTTGGCACTAACAAAACTGAACAAGTTAACAGCAAGAAAAGTTCTACAGGCCTTGGGCTTCATGGCATCATGCATAATCTTGGTCCCATTTGCCAGACTACATATGAGGAAACTACAGTGGTACCTAAAGAATTTATGGTCCCAACACAGACACAGTCTAGAAACAGAAATCCCACTAATTCCATGCTTAAAACAGGAGTTCCTATGGTGGGCTCAGGCATGCCAGTCAAACCCAGGCCTACCCTTTCGCAGATGTCAACCAAGCCAGACCATCACAACAGACGCTTCAGACCTAGGATGGGGGCCCACATGCTGGACAAATGCGTGCAAGGATTGTGGACACAGGATCAACTTCACCTGCACATCAATCTAAAAGAAATGCTGGCAGTAAAACTGGCAATCCAAAAGTTCAAACCATTTCTCAAAGAGGGCCAGTTGATGATACGGACAGACAACACCACAGTCATGTGGTACATCAACAAACAAGGAGGCACTCATTCATACCCCCTATGCAGAATGACCTTGGAGCTGTGGACCCTGGCACTCAGCTACAACATTCAGTTACAGGCAATATTTGTACCAGGGAAAGACAATACTCTGGCAGACATATTAAGCAGAACCACTTCGGATGCCCACGAATGGAAGCTGCACCCGGACATCTTCAAGACCATCTCGAAGAAATGGGGAATGCCACAGATAGACCTATTTGCATCACCTCTCAATTACCAGCTCAAAAAATTCTGCACAAGGACATTCCACCCACTAGCATGGAAAGTGGACTCACTGTCCTTCAACTGGAAAGGCCTAACAGCATATGCATTCCCACCTCTTCCTTTGATACACAAGGTACTGCTAAAAATAAGGGAAGAACGTCCAAGGATAATCCTGATAGCTCCAAACTGGCCAAGACAACACTGGTACCCACTACTGAAGAACATGTCTCGGAACAATATGTGGCCAATACCACTGATGCCTTTGATGTTAACTCAGAACAACTACAGCATCATACATCCAAACCTAAAAACGCTGCAACTGACTGCATGGAACATCACATAACAGCAGCTAATCCAGAACTTTCCCAAAGAGTTAAAGACATTATTCTTGAAGCACGCAGACCTTCAACAAGAAGGAACTATGCTGGAAAATGGAAAAGGTTTGTCATTTGGAGTACGGAAAGAGGAAAAGATGTGTCAAACATAGATATGCCTAACATTCTGGAGTATCTGGCCGAACTTCTTCATTCAGGCCTGTCCTACTCCTCCATCAAGATACATGCATCAGCTATTTCAGCAGAATACAGCTTTGATCCACCTGTTTTTTCGCACCCTTTGCTCAGACAGTTCCTCAGAGGAATCAAGAATGTAAAACCTCCAAGGAAACCACCATTACCAGCTTGGGATTTAAACTTTGTGCTAGAAAAGTTGACACTATCACCCTTTGAACCAGCAGCAACAGCAGACCTACAACACCTGTCATGGAAAACTGCTTTCCTACTGGCAATTACTTCAGCAAGGAGGGTTTCAGAACTACAGGCCTTAATGGCAGTGCAACCCTTCCTAATCTTCCACCAAGATAGAGTGTCCTTGAGGACTAATCCTACATTTATGCCCAAGGTGGTATCCAGAGTGTCTTTAAACCAGGCAATCCACCTACCTACCTTCTTTCCCAACCCACAAAACAGAGGGGAAAGAATACTGCATACCTTGGATGTACATAGGCAGCTACGCTACTACTTGGACAGAACAAAAAATAGCAGAAAGACTGACCAACTCTTTGCAGCCTATGCAACAGGAAGGGAAGGAAAAGCTATTTCCAAACAGACAATCTCCAAATGGATAGGAAATTGCATACGATACTGTTACTCCTTCCATGGAAAACCAATTCCACAGAACATAAGACCTCATTCTACAAGGGCAACGGCCACTACCACAGCCTTCTTACGAGGAGTGGCAACCAAGGACATTATTGAGGCGGCTACTTGGACCTCCGTGCATACATTTGCCAAGCATTATAATTTGCCTCTTTATTCCAGATCCCGAGCAGGGTTTGCCACTGCTGTACTGCAAGGGATCCTAAACACACCATAATCTTCTTTTATCCTCCTCCCCTAGTTGACTATGGTATTCTACCCACTTGTTATGACTGCAGATGCATCCATGAAGGACATAGTACAGTTTTGTACCTACCATAAATGTAGATGTCCGAACTGGATAGCATCTGCAGTCAGGATTACCCTCCCTCCTTCCCCTCTGTGGTACTCCTAGGGTGTTTACCCTCCTAATAGCTAGCTTCTGGGGGGGGAGTCTTTTATGGTGTATTTGTTTGTATATATGTACATATATGCTTATTGCTGTGTTTACCTCTATCTATTTGGAAACATTGGCATCTATCCAAATTTTAGCCTGCAAGAGGGCTACTGGCATCTGGGGCAAGAAACACTGAGGAAAATGGCGTCGGCTGATGCTTTTATACCCGAAGACCAACAGAGATGACGTCGGGAGGAGTGCGACATCAGCCGAAGCCGGACCCGGACTTTGGAATCCGGCCGACTGCAGGGCTGCCTGACGACAGGACAACCCACTTGTTATGACTGCAGATGCTATCCAGTTCGGACATCTACATTTATGGTAGGTACAAAACTGTACTTTATGGTTCAGAAAGTCCCAAAGACCTTTCCACGACTCAAATAGCAATGACTCCCCACAGGGCAGAGGGGGGATTTAGTGGAAGACACTGTGCTCGAGGCAGAGGTGGCTGGCAAAATCAGGGTTCCAGGGAATCTTTCCCTGGTAACCTCTGTCAGTGCTCTGAATGGTGCCCTGATTAATCTCCTCTGGAGGCAGTTGGGGGATGATGATCCCTGCACCCGCCTGCCTGGCTAAAGATAATTGACAGTTAGGTGCAAAAGATTATAACCAGAGGTTACAATATTCCATTTTCACAAACACCCAAGCAATCAAAATGAAACCCTGATGTTCCACCCAGTCACAGGGATGCAGCAGTCTTAAAAATTCAAAAACTGCTCAACAAAAGTTATCCAAGCACTCCCACCAGACCAAGTATGATCCAGAGTTTACTTGAGATTCTTTTAGTGCCAAAGAAAACAGGGGACTGGAGACTGATTCTGGATCTCAGTGTATTGAGCAAGTCAGTTCAATAAACAAAATTATGGATGGTTATGGTTCAGTCTGTACTTCGTTCTTAGGAAAAGACAATTGAATGTGCTCAGTAGATCTTCAAGATGCATATTATCACATAAAAATGGACAAGCACTCCAGAAGATTCACGCAATTCCAGCTGGGGGGCCAGTCATTAGCAGTTCATAGCCATGGCTTTCGGTCTCACCACAGCCCCTAGGGCATACCTCTCAAACTGGAAACATCAAAAATCTGGACAAGGCCCATGAAAAATAGGTACAAATATGTACACTAATTAACATAAAAATTGCATACATAATTATGTAACTCCGCCCACTCAAATGAATTGTTGGATACCAACTTTCAAACACAAACTGAAGGACAACCAAAATATGGCACCAGAGTCCCCTTGCAGCCATTCCAATGTCCTGTTATCTGGCTATTTCACCCCATTTACCATAAACACTAATGTGTACATACTGCTTTACTTCTACAATGATTATTTGGAGTTTATTTTCACATTTTATAGTACAATGCACAAACACCAATAGAAAGTACAATAAAGCAATACTGTCTCACAATGAAAATAGACTTGGCATTAACATTTCTCTGCCCTTGAAACTCACATTCATTGAAACAACATTGAAACCCACACCACTTCACAAGGAAAATGCATCTGGCCAGTGGAGGGTAAAGATTACCTTTGGGCTGTTTTCAAATCATAAGCTCCTTGCACACAAAACAAGAAACATACATGCATTCTTTTTTACACCTTCCTGACTTTATTACATTTTATTCCTTGTATAATACAGCACACTTGTTAGACTTAAGTTAGAGCACATTTTAAGATGTATTGTTTGAAGATTTTTCCCGTAGGCATTAGGCAATGAAACAAAATGCTTGGACCAATAATGACAAAACTGCCCAATTCAGAACATTTCCATTATAAAAGTCTACTGTCACACACAAAATAAAATATATTATAAATAAATTATGTATATTTAAAACCTTATTGTAACCTTGCTTGTTTTTGGAGCTTTTCTCCCCGGGACTCCATTGAAAATGGGTTCATCTTGGCCCAGTGGACTATCCTGGTAAACAAACTGCAAATAAATAAATATATATATATATATATATATATATATATATATATATATATATGTATATATATATATATATATATATATCTATATACACACACACTTATATGTATATATACATATATATGTATATATATAAATATATATATATATATATATATATATATATATATTATATATATATATACACACACACACACATATATGTATATATGTATATATATATATATATATATATATATATATATATATATATATATATATATATATATATATATATATATACACACACGCATATATATATATATATATATATATATATATATATACATACATGTGTGTGTGTGTGTGTGTGTATATATATATATATATATATATATATATATATATATATATATATATAAAATGACTGTAGTGTAAACCATAGGCACCTTGCACAGCTTCTCGCACTTGTTTTCAATTTCAGTTTTTTTTTTTTGGGGGGGGGGCAGAAAAAAAAAACAGGGACACATTTCAAACATTGCTTGCATAATTTTGAAAAGTTGCTAGAATAAAATGTTGTGTTACCACCATGTATTTCACTGCCAAGTCTTGAACCCAGGATCCAGTGCACTACAGTCAGAACAATATACCACTATGCCAGATCATCAGCATCCTGAAAGACATGAAGACTAAAACTTAAATGGCTATAATTTAGTGAATTCAGTTCTCACTTCTCACCAGCATAGCTGTCGACCACTTAGCACAAAAAAACTGTACAAAGCTAATAATGGGGGAATACAGCCCCAGAACAGGGACAAATTTCAAATACTGATCTTATAAACTTAGAACATTTCTAGAATAAAAGGTTTGTGTTACCATGTATTTTCTGAAGAATATGAAGGCTGAAATTCAAATGCCTGTCATTATTTATTGAATTTAGTCATTTAGTGATTTGATCCAGAAATCACACACCACACACACACACACACACACACACACACACACCATCCAAAGAAGAATTGTTGCTTATATAAGTGCAGGACAGGAAAATAAAAAGCATACTTTGTTTAGCATACCTTCCAATGTTGTAGTTTGGCTGCAGGAAAATAAAAAGCATACCAGCGTCGGCTTAATACACTCCAATGTTGCAGCAGAAAAAGTAAAAGCATACCAGTTCGACTCACAGATGTCATAGTTGCTGGCAAGCCAGATTTCAAACAGCCAGTCGGGAAAGCCTTGAGCTCAATTCTGACTGGCTGATGTGGCTGATGGTGCTGATGTCATCGTGCATGTGATGACACCAGCTCCGAAAGCGTGGACACAACCTAACAAAAAATTGGAAATGAAGGGGTGCCATGATTCCCAATTATTTGGACCCCAAAACTCTGTAAAAAACGAGTCATTTGGGATGGTTTGGAAGTCTGCCCTAGGGTGTTCACCAAATGCATGGCAGTCGTAGGAGCTCACTTCAGACTGCACAGATTCTGTGTTTCCCCATACATGGCCAACTGGCTGACTACCACTTCCACCAGCCATCTACTGTTACAGGCAAGAAACTATGTTCTGTTAACTTGTTCCTTGCTAGGAATTACTATAAACTATGAAATATCCCATCTAGAACCAACTCAGCAGTTAGAGTTCATAGGAGCGATGCTAAACACAAACACTGGCATCTCGTCTCTTCCCCAGAGGGACTTGAAAAGAATAAAATTGCAAGTCATTCAGATTATTCACAGCAAAAAAGTGACTGCAAGACTACTGCTACAGAGACCCTAGGTTCGATGTCAGCCTCCATCATTTTAGTTCTCCTTTTGAGACATCATATGTAGATTTTTCAATGGCTCTTGGCTTCCTAATGTTTCTTACTGAATCAGCCAATGTCCCATCTGGTAATGATCACCAATTTATGCAAGAAAGACTTGAATTGGTGACTTCGCTCCAGCAAAATTATGTTAGGAAGACCCTTTGTTCTTCCTCAACCCCAAGCCATAGCGATCACAGACTCCTCCTAGATGGAGTTGGAGGGGGCATTATCTGGGAAAGACAGTCCAAGGCACTTGGTCCCAGTGGGAGGCCAGTTTGCACATCAGTGTTGTAGAGATGAGGGCAGTGTTCTCAGCATTGCAATCATTCTAAGAACCCCTTGGGAACGATTGCAATTCCAACAGACATGTCAGTAGTCTGGTACATCAACAAGCAAGGAAGAACCAGATCTTACCCTCTTTGCCGAGAAGCGCTCAGGGTATTGCAATGGGTGATTTCATCCAACAGCTTTCTCATCGCAACACACTTTCCGGGGTACACCAACGTGATTGCAGGCAAATTGAGCAGGAACATTCTAATGCCTCACGAGTGGTGTCTCAGTCCTTTAGTGGCGGAAAGGATATTCTGCCAATGGGGCCAGCCCTGCTGCGATCTGTTTGCCCCCCCCCCCGAACAACAAGTGCAGCAGCTACTTTGCCCTGATCCCCCCTCGAGAGGAGTCACCGAGATATGCTGTCCTTCACAATTGACCCCCTGGTCTATTGTATGCCTTTCCCCCAATTCCTCTCATATCCCAGTTTCTAAAGAAAGCCAGCAGGTCGAAGAACAGGGTAATTCTCATTGCCCCATTCTGGCCTCGACAGATGTGGTTTCCCCTTCTTTGGCCTCATCTAATTAGATGCTGGACCCAACTCCAGATCTATTGTCCCATCTGGACAATCTAGTTCATCCAAATCTTCAAAATCTCAAGCTCATTATGTGGCTTCTCCATTTCCAATGATTACCAGGCATTTTACTCTCACTTCCCAGTTCGAGTTGTTCTAGCTTCCCATAAACCTTCGTCTAAACGTTCGTATTTCAGCAAGTGGCAAAACTTTTTGAAATGGGCTACAGAGAGTAACGTTGATCCATATTCTGCACCAGTCAATAGGGTCCTGGAGTTTTTGGCATTGCTTTTCGAAGCAGGAGAATCTTCCTCCACTGTACAAGTGCATCTAGCTGCAATTTCACTATTTCATAATGATCTAAATGAGACAACGCTAATGTACCATAAACTCTGTAAAGCTTTTCTAAAAGGAACTTTAATGCTCAGACCCTCCCCCCATACAAAGACTGTACTGCACCTTGAGACTTGAATCGGTTACTTCAGTCTATAGTTAATTCCACATTTGAACCATCCACAGATTGCAATTTGAAGTATTTATCCTGGAAAACCTTAAATTAGATTGCTATTACTTCTGCTAGGAGGCTATCTGAGCTACAAGCCATATCTTGCAAACCTCCTTACATAATTTTCCATAAAGACAGTGTCTCCTTGCGAACAAATTCCTTCTTTTCTACCAAAGATAGTGTCCAAAGCCAATATCAACCAGACTGTACAACTTCCAGTTTTCTTCCCCAGTTTCTCAAACAAGGGTGAATATTCTCTGCATTTACTAGATGTGCATAGACAATTGCATTTTTACTTTCACAGAACAAAGGAAGTCAGAAAATCTTATCAGTTTGATTCTCACTATGGGCAAACCTGTTTCTAAGGCTAATCTGGCTAAATAGCTTAAAGACTGTATAACTCTCATTTATAACAAAAGAAGAGTGCAACTACCAGGACCTGTTAAAGCACATTCAACGAGGGAAGTAGCTGATTCTGCAGTCTTTCATTCCAGAGCTTCTATAGATATATGTGCAATGGCTCCTGGCGTCCCCACATACCTTTGTTACTCATTACAAGCTGGATCTGGTCTTATGGGGACGAACATCATTTGGCTCAGTGGTGCTCAGGAATAGTCTCTGTGAGACCTCCCAAGATTTAGGTAGCTGGGGACTCTGTCCCACAGTCGAGGATTAAGTGAAGACTGACAGCATCAGATAAAGAAATTGTCTTACCATAACGTTCCTTCTGTGTTGTCAGTATTCACTTATCCTGACATCTCCATTTTCCTTCCCCTGGCCCTTCGGTTTCTTGGTGGAATGGATCTCTCCCAAAAGATTGGCTTCTCTTTTAGAACTCTAGATATGGTTTCTGGTCTGTTACTTTCTGTCTGTCACTATTATGCAAACTCGATCTGAGCTAATCCTGTGAGGAGGATTATGGGTAGAGCTAAACTCGAGAGCTTTTGGAGGGCATGAGCTGGAATTATGGCTGAGTTAGTTCTGAGATATGGAACCGAACCCACAGTCAAGGATAAGTGAAGGTTGACAACACCAGTAGAACATTATGGTAAGAACTTCTTTTTAATTCTAATCCTTTTCCTGACACGGATGGTATAGCTATTGATAAGTTTGGAAAAAGGTGTATGCTTCTGCAAATTTGATTTTTTTAATTGTCAGGCTCTGAAGTCTGTACATACTAACTGTTAAAGTGAGAAATGTCTTGTTCACAGTTTCCTGTTGTGAGGAACAATTTGCTTTGTGTAGTTTTTCTTTCTGATGTCACTACTCATCATCTGGAGTGCTTTTATGACTGTAGAAACTGCTTCCAGGACTTTTGCCATTGGTACTGTTTTTAGGTTTGCCTGGAAGCTTTCTCAGGACCTCCCAAGTCGAGTGACGAAAGCGGAAATTAAATTATTTGTACGCTATTGCTGTTTGGTTTTCCTTCATTGCTTTCCGTTCGTGGATTTTTTACCTCCCAGAATATGTCAAAAATGAAAATTTGAATTCTTTGGGTAGCGATTTAGTTTTTGGACCCTCTGCTGCAAGGTTATCAGAAAATGTGATTAGGGAGGTAAACGTCTCATATTTTTCAGCCCTTTGTCTTTAAATTTTCCAGTGGATTTTCTGCCCCCTTGTCCAGTTCAAGCAAGAAACAAAATAAACAGTGTTAGCAGAATACTGATAAGCAGATGCAGTGGCAGGGAGGTTCCAAAAAAAAAAAAAAAAAGCTGGAACCCCTCCCTAGGACAAAAACAGTCAAACACTGCAGGACTATATAAGGCATCACCCACCCCAACCTGGCAGTCGCTTACCTCTTCCAGAAAGTCTTAATTTACTTTTCCCTCTTTGGCAACAAATGGTTTTAGACAAATGGGTTCTGAATGTGATCCATCTAGGTTACAAATGGTACCAAGAGGAAATTCCTCCTTTGATTTCACCTTCTCCACCAGACCAAATCCTTCTCTTCCCTCCTATCCTACATCATAAAATGTCTCCGGGGGTAAAAGAACCAGTTCCTCCTTTCCAGATGGGGAAAGGCTTTTGTTCAACAATGTTTTTAGTGACAAAGAAAGAAAATTACTGGAAGCCAGTTCTGGATCCTTCTTTCCTGAAACAGTTTTTTATAGTATGCAAGTTCAAAATGCTTTCATTTCTCAAACTGTTACCTCTTGTTCCTCATTTAATTTACTTGGTAACCTTAGATTTAAAAGATACATATTGTCCCACTCCTATTCTTCTAGATTTCAGGTATTTCTTAAAGGTTTGTTTGTCTGGATTACATTATCAGCTCTCTGCCTTACCATTTGGGCTGTCTAGTACACCAAGTGTCTAGCACCTGTCCTAGGCCATTCCAGGCTACATGTTATCCAAATTTTTCTTATTTAGATGACTTGCTTATCTCTGTAGTTTTTTTTTTTCAAAGTGTCAGTAATCTCTTATTTGGTTGAGAGATGATCTACACAGGCTGAGATTCCAAAAGAACATTCAACAGTTTTTTTTTTGTTTGTGTTTTCTACTCCATCACACAGAATTGTGTTTCTGGAGTGCCTGTTAGACACCTCAATAGAAACAGCTTTTCTTCCATAAAAAAAAAAAAAAAAAAAATCTGCATTTGGATCTATTTCAGGGTTTTTCCACTCAAACTTCTGTCACAGTGAGGGAATGCCTCAGGATTCTGTCTGATGTTCATCGTGCATACAGCTGCAGTCATAACAGATGGGTTCTCCTGCCGTCAGGCGGGTCCTCGGTCGGCCGAATTCCAAAGTCTAGGTCCAGCGTCGGTTGTCGTCGCTTCTTCCCTGACGTCAGAGTGCCAGGGGTATAAAAGAACCAGCCAATGCCATTTTCTTCAGTCTTTCTTGCCATGCGGTGCCCGAAGCAGAAGCAGTTCGCAAGTGCCAGTCGGCCAGCTCCTGAAATTACGAAAATTTTGCAACCGAAGTCTTCTTTAAAGCTAAGTACCCCGCTGGGGAAACTTTTCTTGCCTCAGACCGATGTCAGACAAAGTTAATAATTGTATTTCTTGTGGGAAGCAAATACCGCATAAGGATTTTCATTCCCTCTGCATTCCTTGCTTAGGCCCAGACCACGACGTCTCGGTCTGTCGTTTTTGTGCTACATTCAACAAACGCACCATTAAGCGTCGGGCGGAGTTCGCCCAGCACTATTTTGGCAAAAAATTTAACTATATTATGTCATCGGATACTCAGACTCAAGTTTTGTCTAAAAAACGCAAAGATAAGGACCGGCACATGTGGTCCGCGGCCTCCACCGACACCACGCCAAAGCCGACTACAGGTGGTCCGGTTTTCAGCGAGGCGCCTACGCAGCCCCTGCCTACCGATGACACTTCATTGGCGGTCTTCTGTGTCTGAGGTCGCAGGCTCCTCGGCCCACACTCCGACTACAGATACCGAAGCCACTCTTGGTGGTGAATCTCCAAAATGTAGACAGATCTGCCTCCTCTCAATGTGTCTTCAGACCTTCCTCTTCTTTTTCTATCAAGGCTTTCACTAAGTTTAAAGCAGCCATGCATTCTAAGAGACAAGCTCCACAGGGCCCTTCTCCAGGCCCCATGCCTAAAAAACAGATGCTTAAAATGGCTGAAGATTTGATTACTCTTATCAGGGGTTCTCAACCCTCCCCCCCGGACAAAAGGCCCAGAGTGGAAGAAGAATCCCCCTCCTCTGACCAGGCCTCCATTATTTCAGAGCACTCTGATGAACAGGAACATTCTTACTCCCCTTTTGAAGATTCTGATGCTGAGGAGTCCATTCCCTCTGTCTCCCCCCCAGAGGATTACTCATTTGGGGAAACCTTGCATACCTTAAGGGAACACTTCCACTGGGAAGGCCAAGAGTACTCAGATTCCAAGAAAAGGCTTAGGGACTTTCTCTTGCTACCTCAGCACAGGCCTCTGGCTATACCTCCTGTCTTAGACATACTAGATGATGTATACTCTGAGGCTTGCCTTAACCCGGATTCTTTACCTCCAGCCCCAGTCAAGCCTGACAGGTACTACCGGGTTCCTGACTCACACCAATTTTTATACAAAAGTCATGCAACTGACCCAGAAACTATATCACAGGGCCCCAAGGGAATTAAGGCCTCCACTGCAAAAAACCCATTACCTTCTGAGAGAGATTCCAGATCCTTAGAAAGGTGGGGGGGGGGGGAGTATACACCTCGGCCACCTTAACCATGAGGGCATTAAACTGCCAGTTCCATATGCTAAAGTACCAACAGTTTCTGTTATCACAGTTGAGAAGCAAAATGTCACAACCTGAACAACCAGACTTGAAGGAGTTGCAGGATTTGATACATAGTGCAGAACAAGTGGGTAAACATACCTTGCAATGTGGTTTTGATGCTCTAGAGGCCTCATGTAGAGCTGCTGTTACAGGATCAGTCATACGTAGACATGCCTGGCTCAAGGAGCAAACCTTACCAGATCATGTCAAAGCTAAATTACTAGATGCCCCTCTTCAAAAGGATGTATTATTTGGTGTTAAAGCTGAGGAGGTATTAAAGAAAATGGAGGAAAAGGCTAAATCAATGCAAACAGTGAAAGATTTTCTACAGGTACATCCTCCACGTTTCAGTAGAAATTGGCCTTCCAAAAATTGGTCCTTTCCAGCCACGGACAGACCCCAAAGAGGTAGATACAGGCGCCCGAGGGGCAGAGGGCAATCTCAAGGATCGTATAGGGGCAGACAATGGCAAGCTCCTACACAAAGAGGTGGTGAGGACAGTTCGCAGCCATTCAGAAAGCAAGCCCAATGACTTTCTCCTTTGCATGCCAAGCAAGGCTCAAATAGCAACACCCTTAGGCGGAAAACTGGCATTATTTTCGAAAAATTGGCATATTGTCACAAAAGACAAATGGATCCTGGACATTATAAACAGAGGCTACAGATTCCATTTTCACACCCTTCCAAAAATGAGAGGCATGCCAAACCTGCCACACAATCAAATGGCAGAGGCACAAAGACAAATTTCAGATCTCATGGACATGAAAGCTATTCAAGAGGTACCTACTCACGAACAAGGTCAAGATTTTTATTCCAGACTATTCCTGGTACCAAGGAAGGGAAAAGATTGGAGACCTATATTGGACCTATCCATCCTAAACACATTTTTACTCGTACCAAAATTCAAGATGCTCACATTACAGCAGCTTCTTCCCATGCTGGGCAAGGAGCCTTGGCTGGTAACATTGGACCTCAAGGAGGCATACCTGCATGTCCCAATCAGACAAAATTGCAGAAGATACCTCAGATTTCTTGCAGGTTCAACCCATTATCAATTCTCTGCGTTGCCCTTTGGCTTATCTACTGCATCAAGAGTATTCACGAAATGCCTGGCATCAGTAATTGCCTACTGCAGACTTCAAGGGATACAAATATACCCATATTTGGACGACTGCCTGATCCAAGCGGACAGCAAGCACATACTTCTGAAACATCTGGCTTTTGTAATAATGTTGTTGAATTCTCTGGGATACGCAGTCAACAAAAAGAAATCAAGGCTAATACCCTCTCAGAAAATAATTTTCCTGGGTGCCAAACTGGACACAAACACCCAGATGGCCTACCTCACGCCAGAGAAGCAGGGGCAACTAACTTAATACTTCAGAAAACTAGCAAATTTCACCAGGCTGACTGCAAGGAAAATCCTGCAGGCTCTGGGATTCATGGCATCTTGCATCCTACTAATCCCATGTGCAAAGCTATATATGAGGAAACTTCATTGGTACCTGAAAAACCTATGGTCTCAACACAGCCACAGTTTGGAAACAATAATACCACTAATTCCATGTCTTCAAAAGGAATTTCTGTGGTGGGCTCAAGCATGCCAAACAAACACAGGTCTCCCATTCTGCAAGCCTCAAGCAAATCAAGTCATCACAACAGACGCCTCGGACTACGCCTGGGGGGCACACATGACAGATCGGTGCATTCAGGGCAAATGGTCCCAAAAAGAAAAGCACCTTCACATCAATCAAAAGGAAATGCTAGCAGTAATAAATGCTGTTATAGCTTTCAAAGACCTTCTGCATCCAGGTCAACTATTGATAAGGACAGACAACACCACAGTAATGTGGTACATAAACAAACAGGGAGGAACCCATTCTTACCCCCTATGCAGGCTGGCCATGTCACTTTGGAACATGGCCCTGGAATTACAAATCGAACTTCAAGCACAGTACTTGCCAGGCAAGGAAAACACGCTGGCAGACAACCTAAGCAGAAATATGACAGATCCACATGAATGGAAGTTGCATCCTCAAGTTTTTTCAGAGATAATTCAAGCATGGGGAAAGCCAGACATAGATCTCTTTGCTTCCCACAAAAATCACCAATTGACAAAATTCTGCTCAAGGACTTTGCATCCACAGGCCTGGAGAGTGGACGCTCTCTCTTTCAGTTGGACAACAATGACAGTTTATGCCTTTCCACCTCTTCCTCTGCTGCCCAAAGTTCTTTTAAAAACCAGAGCAGACAGACGAAAGATGATTCTCATTGCTCCAGACTGGCCAAGACAGCACTGGTACCCACTCCTGAGGAGCCTGACGCATTCCCCTCCATGGACCCTACCTCTAATGCCTCTTCTTCTGACTCAGCACAGCTTCAAAACTCTTCACAGTCAGCTGACAACACTCAATCTGGCCGCATGGAAGATTCCTTAACATCACAACAGACCCTAGTCTCCAAGGAGGTGCAGGATGTCATTTTGGAGGCCAGAAGGCCGTCTACTAGAAAAGCTTACTCTGCAAAATGGAAACGGTTTTGTGCCTGGAATGAGAAAAAGGGCCAGAATCCTGGAAAACTAAATTTACCTCAAATATTACAGTATCTAGCTGAGCTGCTAAGCAGTGGACTTTCATTCTCCTCCATCAAAATCCATGACTCAGCCATTTCTGCAGAATACAACACCGATCCACCTTTGTTCTCTCACCCCCTCTTAAGAAAGTTCCTCAGAGGGGCAAAGAATATAAAACCCCCAAGGAAACAACCAATACCTGCTTGGGATCTCAATTTCATTCTAGAAAAGCTGACCTTGCCTCCTTTTGAGCCAGCTGCCTCAACAGATTTGCAATATTTGTCCTGGAAAACAGCTTTCCTTCTGGCTATCACCTCAGTTCATAGGGTATCAGAACTACAAGCCCTCATGGCTGTGCAGCCTTTTATCATCTTCCATCAGGACAGAGTTTCCTTACGAACCAACCCATCCTTTATGCCAAAGGTGGTATCCAGGGTAGCTTTGAATCAGGCTATACACTTACCTACCTTTTACCCTAATCCTCAAAACAAAGGGGAGAGACTACTACATTCCTTGGACATCCACAGATAGCTGCATTATTATTTGGACAGAACAAAGCCTTTCAGAAAATCAGAACAGCTCTTTGTGTCCTATGCTATAGGAGCTCAAGGGAAGCCAATCTCCAAACAGACAGTCTCAAAATGGATAGCCCACTGCATACGCTTTTGTTACTCTTTTCATGGTAAGACTGTACCTGCAGGTATCAGATCTCACTCCACAAGGGCCACAGCTGCCTCTGCAGCTTTCCTCAGAGGAGTTCCTACCAAAGATATTTTGGAAGCAGCCACTTGGAGTTCTGTGCATACCTTTTCCAAGCACTACCACCTACCATTATACTCCAAAACTAGAGCAGGCTTTGCCACTGCAGTCTTGCAGGGCATTCTGGCTCCTCCTAGTTCCACCTAGTGCCTACCACCCCTTTATTAGCTTTGGGATTCTACCCATCTGTTATGACTGCAGCTGTATGCACGATGAACTTAGTATAGTTTTGTACCTACCATAAATGTAGATGTTCGAGTGCTAATACAGCTGCAGTCCAGGTTTCCCTCCCTCCCTCCCCTCTTGGGACAGGCCTATTGGCTAACACCTCCTCATACAACCTGATTTGGGTATTCTTTTATGGTGTATTTGCTTGCAACTACTGTATTTTGATTATATTGCATTGCTTTATTACACAAAGTTATGTATTGCCTTCCTTCTGGGGGCACCTGACATCTGGGGCAAGAAAAACTGAAGAAAATGGTGTCGTCTGGCTCTTTTATACCCCTGGCGCTCTGACTTCAGGGAAGAAGCGACGACAACCGACACCGGACCTAGACTTTGGAATTCGGCCGACCGAGGACCTGCCTGACGGCAGGAGAACCCATCTGTTATGACTGCAGCTGTATTAGCACTCGAACATCTACATTTATGGTAGGTACAAAACTGTACTTTTTGGCATCCATGATTCTCATGATGCCTCTTGTAAGACTTCACAAGAGAAAGATAAAGTGAAGCATTTCAAGTCTCTCTGGTCCAAGCATAAACACCCATTATCTTTTCAAGTTCCAGTTATGGGCTTTCTAAAAAAAAAATTAGACATTTACTTGCTGGAGACATAAATTATACTTGAATCCAGGTCTCCTGTTCTCCCTTCCAGCCCAAAGCAGGCAGTCTGTAGAGATGCCCCAAACTTTGCTTGGGGATCAGTTTCAAGTGGGAAGTGTGTACAGCCTCCAGAGACAAGACAAGACAGACAAAAGCACACAAACATAAATGAGATGCAAGCTTTTATAAAGGCTCTCAACTGTATGAATCATTTGTGGTCCCCATGATGTCTTCAAGTAGTTACAGGCATTACCACAGTGATGTACATAAACAGGGGGAGATCCAGATCTTGCCCCTTTGCATAATTGTCATGTTACCATGGGATATAGCCTCACAGCCCAATCTTACTCTGTAGTCATCTTTTATTCCGTCAGACAAAAGTTGAGCAGGACAAATGCAGACTCACATGAATGGAAACTGAATGCGTGTAGTGGTGGTGGTGGTGTCTTCAAGATTTGAACCATCTGTGGGAAATTCTTGAGGTAGACCTTTTTCCTCCTCTTCTAGACCATCGACTGGCACAGAGATTCTCATTGCCATTGCTTCTCCTTGGGGCTTCGGTTCTGGGTTGCTCAGATCCAAGATTGGCTTTGGGGCAGGGTGGGTCATTTGTGCCAAGGGTTCACTTCCTTCCTTGTATCAGAGAGCACTGGTGCTGAGTTTACTTGGTGGTGACATTGGCCTTCAAGATCTTTGAAAAGGCTTTGGTATGCTCCAAAGAAGAGATGTCTTCAACCAGTACAGGTCTGTTCAAGCCCCAGCTGGTGTCTGCTTCCTCTCCTCATTACCTTATAGGACTAGAGCAGCTGTTTCCAAGGGCTTCTGAGTAGGTCTGCTTTGTCACTTCCCCTTCTGACTCAGAACTTGTGTTGCTCCCCCAGAAGGTGTTTACAGAAAGTGGGTGTGCAAACAGAACTACATAGTTTCTTCTCCAGAGTCATTTGCTGACTTAGAGGAAGGGAAGGGTTCCCCTCGCTCCCTTTCTGAAGACGTCACTTTTGGTGATATACTTGAATTGATGAAGTAGAGGAGTTGGTCATCCCAAGACCATTTATCAGATGAGTCAGTGTTCTTGGAAGCCTTTGGTTCCAGACCAGTCTCGTCCTGGATGGTACCACCAGTTGATCCCTTATCGTCCTTCTGGCCCAACTGGCATGGAAGGACTCTGATGAGGTGCAGCCCGTTCCTAAGAATGCAGATCACATCTTACTGCACCTAAGGACAGGAAATACTGGAGCCAAGGGTCCACAAGTAGATGCTATGGTGGTAGCTGCAGCCATTAATTAGGAAAGAAATGTTGGAAATCCATTCATCTGTTCGCCCTCCTAATCGAGAGTTTAGGGTATTGGACAGTTTTGGGAAGCAGGCTTCTGCATCAGTGACTTTCACCATTAGGTCACTGAATTATTTGGCTTTCCTAACCAGATTCCAGAGAGACTTGACCTCACCAAGTCCCTCTTTAGGGTATTTCTGGCAGATGTTCAGAAAATATCAGACTCCCAGTTCCCCCAATCTTCTTCGAATGTGGCCTTAAGCTTGCAATTCAATGCAGCTGATAACATGACCAGAGCAGCTAGCACCAACATTACTAGGCAACGCCACACCTGGATGTGTGTTTGACTTTGCTGAAGGCTTTAAGTCGTCCTTTGTGAATGACCTTTATGATGGCTCAACTTTATTTGGGCCTAAAGTCAAAGATACACATGTTGATCGTGCCATACTGCTGCAGTCATTACACTTGGGTTATCCTGCCGTCAGGCGGGTCCTCGGTCGGCCGAATTCCAAAGTCTTGGTCCGGTGTCGGTTGTCGTTGCTTCTTCCCTGACGTCAGAGCGGCAGGGGTATAAAAGAGGCAGCCGACGCCATTTTCTTCATTCTTTCTTGCCGTGCGGTGCCCGAAGCAGAAGCAGTTCGCAAGTGCCGTTCGGCCAGCTCCTGAGATTTCCGAAAAGGATTTCAGCCGAAGTCTTCTCTAAAGCTAAGCACCCCGTTGGGGAAACTTTTCTTGCCTCAGACCTATATCAGACAAAGTTAATAATTGCATTTCTTGTGGGAAGCAAATACCGCATAAGGATTTTCACTCATACTGTATACCTTGCCTAGGTCCAGACCACGACGTCTCGGGCTGCCGCTTTTGTGCTAGGTTCAATAAATGCACTATAAAACGTCGGGCAGAGTTCGCCCTTCATTACTTTGGCAAAAATTTAACTACAGCATGTCGTCAGATTTTCCAACACCAGGCTTAATTAAAAAATGCAAAGGTAAAGATAGGCATCCGAGGCCCAAAACGGATACCGAGACCACGCTTAGGCCTGCCGCCGGATCTCCTGTTCTCAGTGAGACGCCTTCGCAGCCCCTGACTACCGCTGAATCTGTTTTACCGGCGACCTCTCAATCTGAAGTTGCAGGCCCTCCGGAGCCGATTACCTCTCTAGACACCGACGCCATTCTTGGCGGGGAACCAGAAAATTTAGCTAGGCCTTAAGTTTCTGAAGGCGTTTTCAAGCCTACTTCTATTACCATTAAATCTTACTCAAAATCTAAAGCCCCTATGAAAATTAGGAAACAGGGTCCTCAGACCCCCTCTCAGCAACCCATGCCTAAAAAGCAGATGTTCAAGATGGCTGAGGATTTAATTACTCTTATCAGGGGTTCTCAGCACCCCTTAGAAAAAAGACCCAGGTTGGAGGAAGACTACCCTTCCTCAGATCAAGCTTCCATTACCTTAGGTATTTCTGAGGACCAGGATTACTCCTATTCTCCCTATGAAGACTCTGATGCAGAGGAATCAATTCCCTCGGTTTCCCCCCCAGAGGACTATTCTTTCGGGGAAACCTTGCATACCTTGAGGGAACACTTCCACTGGGAAGGACAGGATTACTCAGATTCTAAAAAAAGGCTCCGGGAGTTTCTCCTCCTTCCTCAGCATAGGCCCCTTGCTATTCCTCCGGTTTTAGATATTTTGGATGATGTTTTTGCAGAAGCCAGTCTGAATCCGGGCTCCTTGCCTCCTGCCCCAGTTAAACCAGACAGATACTACCGGGTCCCTGATTCCCACCAGTTTTTGTATAAAAGCCCTGCTGCTGACCCAGAAACCGTTTCACAAGGTCCTAAGGGGATTAAGGCCTCTACTGCAAAAAATCCTTTACCTTCTGAAAGAGATTCCAGAGCATTAGAAAGATGGGGGAAGAAGGTGTATACTTCTGCCACTTTAGCCATGAGGGCATTAAACTGCCAATTTCACATGCTAAAATACCAGCAGTTTTTGATCTCCCAATTGAAACTTAAGATGACACAAACAGATCAACCAGATTTAAAAGAGATGCAGGATTTATTGCATGGAGCAGAACAAGTGGAAAAACATACTTTACAGTTTGGTTTTGATTCATTGGAGGCCTCATGTAGAGCAGCTGTTACCGGCTCTGTGATACGTAGACATGCTTGGCTAAAAGAGCAAACCTTACCAGACCATGTAAAAGCAAAGTTATTGGATGCACTATTGCAAAAGGATGTATTATTTGGTGTCAAAGCAGAGGAGGTTTTAAAGAAAATGGAAGAAAAGGCAAAATCTGTGCAAACAGTTAAAGATTTCTTGCAGGTACAACCTCCTCGCTTCAGCAGAAACTGGCCATCAAAAAACTGGTCCTTTCCAACCATTGACAGACCCCAAAGGGGTAGGTACAGACGCCCCAGGGGCAGAGGACAACCACAAGGTTCTTACAGACCTAGACAATGGCAAACAACAACTCCAAGAGGTGGAGAAGAAAGGCCTCAATCATTCCGGAAGCAAAATCAATGACTTCCCCCTACGCCTGCCAAACAAACATTCAATGGCAGCACCTTTGGGTGGAAAACTGGCCTTATTGTCAGACAATTGGCACATTATTACACAGGACAAATGGATTCTGGACATCATAAACAGAGGCTACAGATTCCACTTTCATACCCTTCCAAAAATGAAAGGCATGCCAAACCTGCCACAAAATCAATGGGCAGAGGCACAAAAACAAATTTCTGCTCTCATGGATTTGAAAGCAATTCAAAAGGTACCTACAAAAGAACAAGGTCAAGGTTTTTATTCAAGACTATTTCTGGTACCAAGGAAGGACAAAGACTGGAGACCCATCTTAGACCTATCTATCCTGAACACGTACTTAAAGGTACCAAAATTCAAGATGCTCATATTACAGCAGCTTCTTCCCATGTTGGGCAAGGAGTCTTGGCTGGTAATGTTGGACCTCAAGGAGGCATACCTGCATGTCCCTATCAGACAAGATTGCAGAAGATACCTCAGATTTCTTGCAGGTACAACACATTATCAATTCTCTGCATTGCCCTTTGGCTTATCTACTGCGCCCAGAGTATTTACGAAATGCCTGGCATCAGTAAATGCATTTTGCAGATGAGGAATACAAATCTACCCATATCTGGACGAATGCCTGATCCAAGCGGACAGCAAGGACATTCTTCTACAGCATTTGGCATTTGTAATAAAAATGTTAAATTGCGTGGGGTACACAGTAAACAAAAAGAAATCACAACTGATACCCTCACAACAGATAATATTCCTGGGTGCCAGCTTAAATACAACGGCCCAGATGGTTTATCTCACTCCAGACAAGCAAAGGCAACTGTCTCAATACTTCAGAAAAATGACAACTTTAACCCAGTTTACTGCAAGGAAAATCCTGCAGGCTTTGGGGTTCATGGCATCCTGCATTCTACTAATACCATTTGCAAAGCTGCATATGAGGAAACTACAATGGTACCTGAAAAGCTTATGGTCTCAACACAAACACAGCCTGGAAACAATTATACCACTCATTCCATGCCTTCAAAAGGAATTTTTGTGGTGGGCTCAAGCATGCCAAAGAAACACGGGTCTCCCTTTCTGCATACCTCAAGGAAATCAAACCATCACAACAGATGCTTCAGACTACGCCTGGGGAGCACACATGGCAGGTCAGTGCATTCAAGCAAGATGGTCTCAAAAACACATGCACCTTCACATCAACCAAAAGGAGATGCTAGCAGTACAAAATGCTCTTACAGTCTTCAAGGACCTATTGCATCCAGGTCAACTATTAATAAGAACAGACAACACTACAGTTATGTGGTACATAAACAAACAGGGAGGCACACATTCCTACTCCCTGTGCAGACAGGCAATGACCCTGTGGAACACAGCATTGGCCTTACAAGTACAACTACAAGCACAATTCCTGCCAGGAAAGGAAAACATTCTGGCAGACAAATTAAGCAGAAATATGACAGATCCTCACGAGTGGGAGTTACACCCTCAAGTATTCTCAATGATAGTACGGAAATGGGGACAGCCAGACATAGATCTATTTGCCTCCCACAGCAATTACTAGCTGAAAAAATTCTGCACAAGGACCTATCATCCACAGGCCTGGAAAGTGGACGCTCTATCTTTCAGTTGGACAACATTGACAACCTATGCCTTCCCACCTCTACCTCTACTGACAAAAGTTTTACTAAAAGTCAGAGCAGAGAGGTCATAAATGATTCTCATTGCTCCGGACTGGCCTCGTCAGCACTGGCACCCGCTCCTAAAGAGCCTATCTCATTCACCACCTTGGATCCTACCTCAATTCCCACTTCTGTTGTCTCAGCAAAATTACAAGATCCTCCACAGTCAGCTCAGGACACTAAATCTAGCTGCATGGAAAATACCTTAACTTATCAATCTACACTCCTCTCAAAGGAGGTCCAGAATGTCATCTTGGAGGCCAGGAGACCCAGTACCAGAAAAACTTACTCAGGCAAATGGAAGCGATTTTGTGCATGGAACCAAGCAAAAGGCCTAAATCCTTGGATATTAAATATACCTCAGATTCTACAGTACCTAGCTGACATGTTAAATAGTGGCCTTTCCTTCTCATCCATCAAAATCCACGCCTCAGCTATTTCAGCACAATACAATACGGATCCTCCCTTATTCTCACATCCTTTACTAAGACAGTTCCTCAGAGGGGCAAAAAATATAAGGCCCCCACGACATCCACCAGCTCCAGCTTGGGACCTTAACTGACATTACCTCCTTTCGAACCTGCCTCCTCAGCAGAACTGCAATACCTGTCATGGAAAACAGCTCTGCTTTTGGCTATTACCTCAGCACGCAGGGTTTCAGAGCTACAGGCCCTTACGGCAGTGCAACCTTTCCTCATTTTCCATCAGGAACAGAGTCTCATTACGTACCAACCCTACCTTCATGCCAAAGGTAGTATCCAGTGTGGCTTTGAATCAGGCTATCCATTTTACCTACCTTTTATCCAAACCCCCAGAATAAAGGGGAGAGACTACTTCACTCCTTGGACATTCACAGACAACTTCGATACTATTTGGACAGGACAAAGTCATTCAGAAAATCTGAACAACTTTTTGTGTCTTATGCTGCTGGTGTTCAACGAAAGGCTATTTCCAAACAGACTATTTCAAAATGGATAGCCCACTGCATCCGCTTTTGCTATTCATTTTATGGGAAAACAGTGCTAGGACACATCAGATCACACTCCACCAGGGCAACAGCTACCTCAGCAGCATATCTCAGGGGGGTCCCAACCAAGGACATTTTGGAAGCAGCTACTTGGAGTTCACTGCACACTTTTACCAAGCACTACCACCTGCCACTATACTCTAAATATAGAGCAGGCTTTGCCACCGCAGTCCTGCAGGGCATTCTAGCCCCTCCTCATTCAGCCTAATACCAGCCACCCTTCCATAGCTTTGGGATTCACCCAAGTGTAATGACTGCAGCAGTATGGCACGATGAATATAGTACAGTTTTGTACCTACCATAAATGTAGATGTTCGAGTGCACATACTGCTGCAGTCCAGGTTTCCGTCCCTCCATCCCCTCTCAGGACAGGGCTTATGACAAACACCTCTAGCATACATCCAACTTGGGGTACTCCTATATGGTGTATTTGCTTACAACTACTGATTGGGTTTATCTACTTATGTAAGTTTGCATGACATCATGTATTGCCTGCCTATTTGGGGGCACCTGACATCTGGGGCAAGAAAAACTGAAGAAAATGGCGTCCGCTGCCTCTTTTATACCCCTGCCGCTCTGACGTCAGGGAAGAAGCGATGACAACCGACGCCGGACCAAGACTTTGGAATTCGGCCGACCGAGGACCCGCCTGACGGCAGGATAATCCAAGTGTAATGACTGCAGCAGTATGTGCACTCGAACATCTACATTTATGGTAGGTACAAAGTTGTACTTTACCAGGAGTCAGGGTAATAAGACTGTCTCTGTAGTGGGAGTATGCTTTTTAACCCTGGAAAGATCTTTTTCTAAGAATCAGGGAGCGGGGAAGAAGATGTCGTTTCATAAATTGTAGAGTTCTTACCATGGCTCCACAGTTGACAGACCTCCCCTGGTGGGATAACTTTAGTAGACGACTCCCAAGAGGCCGAGGTGGATTGCATAACAAGGGCTTTTGTGGTCCCTTTACTGATAAAGCCTATCAGCACTCCTGGACAGCTGCCCAACTGCTGCAGTCAGAAGGCACCTATCTTTGCATCCTCAAGCCTGGCACAGAATGACTTCAGATTTTTGGGTACTAAAGATAATTTCCAGAAGCTATTCAGTTCCCTTTTCCCTTCCACCTCAGAAGAAGAAGAAAGTCCCCATTGTTCCACCCAGTTAGTGGGACTGAGCAGCCATAGAAATCTCAAAGCTGATAGAAACAAGTCATCTAGCTCGTGCCCCAAGACCAGTTAGAATCTGGAGTCTATTTGAGGTTCTTTTAGTACCAAAGAAAACAGAGGGGGCTCAGACCTATTTTGGATCTAAGTTGCCTAATCTGGTTTGTGAAACAGACATAGTTCCAGATCGCCACAGTTCGGTTCATTTTACCTTTCTGAGGAAGGATGATTGAATGTGCTCCATAGATCTGGGGGATGCCTACTATCATATCAAGATAGCAAAACAATCCAGGAGGTTTCTCCACTTCCGGCTGGGAAGCCAGTCACTACCAGTTCAGAGCACTGCCTTTCTGTCTCACCACAGTCCTCAGAGTGTTCACCAAGAACATGGCAGTGGTAGCAGCATACCTGTGTCTGCTAGGGATCCAAGTTTTCCTGTACCTAAATGATTGGCTCTTAACTGCTAGCCACCAAGCATCTTCTGCGGCATCACCTGGACCAGGTGTTCCAATTACTACAGGATGTAGAAGTAACTGACTTTACCAAAATGTTGCCTGACTCCAACCCAGAGTATAGAGTTTGTTGGATGCCACCTAGATACCAACCAGCAGATAGTCTTCCCCAGTCCAGAGGTCTTTCACTTTGCCTCACAGCCATTCAAGTACTGCATCTCCCATCATCACTACCAAGGTTAGGTCTGCACCTTTTAGGCTTCATGACATCTTCAATTTTAATGATTCCTCTAGCCAAATACTACACGAGAGTGCTACATTGGACTTTAACCGTTAAATTGACTCAGTCCATTCATCCTTTACATACAAAGATTTAAATTACTCAAGTCTGTAGACAACACATCGCTTGGTGGGTAACATCCCTGACTGCAACCAATGGTGCTATTTCCAGTCAGATTCCCCAATAGCAGTAGTAACCATGGATGCCTCCCTTCTAGGTTAGAGGACATTTTGAAGGGAGAATGAACCAAGGTATATGGTTGTCACTAAATGTCAATCTTCACATCAGTGTCTTGGAGTTGAGGACTGTCGTAGTGTTGCAGGCATTCCAGGACCTTTTCCAAGAGTGTGATTTCCATACAGACCTACAAAATTGCAGTTCTGTGGTACATCAGTAAACAAGAGGGAACGCATTCTTATCTTCTATGTTGAAAGGCCATGAGGGTTTGGCAGTGAGTGATGTCATCACACCACTTTCTAATAACACCGCACATTCCAGGATTGTCCAGTGTGCTAGCAAACAAATTGAACAGAACTGTCCTGATGCCTCACAAGTGGTCACTCAGTCCTACATTGACACATATGATCTTCACTGGGGTCGACCTTCTTGCAACCTGTTTGCATCCTAACTCCATAACAAATACAGCAGCTATTTTGTCCTGATCCCATTCCAGGGTTAGTTACCAAGAGATGCTCTGGTCCACAGTTGCCCCAAGGGTCTCCTATATACCTTTCTCCCTTTGCCCCAAATAAACAAATTCATACAGAAAGCCAGACAGTGCAAGTCCAGGATGATCCTTATTGCCCACATTTGGCCCCAACAGACATGGTTCCCCTACCTATGCCCTCTATTAGTACATCCTCTTGGATGTTGTATCACTATCCAAACCTACTAACTCAACATCTGGACTTCCTCCAAACCAGAGGTCCATGAACTTTACCATCTGATGTTATAAATTTTTATTCATTCCTTACTGATAGGACTTCTGTTCTGTCCTGGGAACCGACACGGCCATTTCCAAGCTCGCGCTAGCCAAAAACTCTCAGCTAAGACCTACCCATAATGCCCCTCTCATAGTCTCTTCAGATCTCATTTACCGCGTTCCTCATCAGACGTGCCAAGCCCTCTCTCTCAAAGCTAAGTGTAGATTTTGGGTACTTTTGTGTAATTTCTCTCAAAACTTTATTTTTTTGTTGGTCAGTCCAGCTAATTTCTCCTCTCGTCTATAGACCTCTTCTGCTTCTTACCCTCTACCTTTGGTAGTTACCCTTATACTATTGTTTGTACTGTCCCTCATTCCTACCTTTAGTAGGCCCTCCCTTTACCACTTGTGGTATTTCTAGGTACCATTGTTGGTACTCTTCTCTTCTTTCACTCTGCTGCTGCTGCTGATGTTCTTCATTCCACATTGCTGCAGTCCTAACCATTGGGTAGTCCGCTGTCCAGTCGGCCCGAATACCAAAGTATATGGCTGACGTCGGTCAAGGCGCATTAGACTGATGTCAGGACGTCAGGGTACTAATGCGCATGACCGACGTCATATCCTCAGTCTTTTTTGCCGCATGGTCCGATGCAGAAGCAGTTTTGCGAGTGCAGGTTGGCGTTCTGAAAAATTTCCGAAGTCGGAGTTTCAGACCGAATCAAAGTTGGCTAAGTACCCCGTTGGGGAACATTTTGGTTTTTTCTTGCCTCAGTATTTAACCGGATGTCAGAAAAAGTGAATAACTGTATTTCTTGTGGGAAGCAGATACCTCATAGGGATTACCATACTTTGTGTATACCTTGTTTAGGGCCTGAGCACGACGTTGTTGGTTGCCGCTCTTGTGCTAGATTTAACAAACGCACTATTAAGAGAAGGTTAGACTGTGCCAGGTTAGTGTTTGGGAAGCGTTGTAATTATAAAATGCCGACGGATGCTCCGACGCCCGCTTCCAAAAGCGCAAGGACAAAGCAGAAAAGACTAGGGTTGAGGACCAGGCAGTCCCGGACGCCGGTTCTTTAGAAGGCTCAGTGGAGCCAGAGGTTTTGCCAGGAGTTTCTTTGGAGTCTCAGGCAGAGACTTTACTGTTACAGGATGTGCCTTCTCAGGAGGTAGGCCAGGCTGAGGGGGCTTCTCAGGTAACTGTTCTTCCCTCTCTTCCCAAGGTAGTTAGAGCCTCTCCTTCTGTTTCCAAAACTTCTTTGAGAGGTAGGCCAAGTTTAGCTTCAGTGGGGCTTCTCCTAGCACTTCAGGTTCTGTGCCTAAGAAACATATGCTTAAAATGGCAGAAGATTTAATTACTATGATTAGAGGCTCTATGCCCCCTCCTGATAAGAGGCCTAGGGTGGAACCTGAGTTTGAGAGTTTTGAACAGTGTTCAGAGGCTTCTGAGTCTTCTGCGGAAGACTTGCAGGAGTATCCTCCTTATTCTGATTCTGATGTGGATGATTCCACTCCTACAGCTTCTCCTCCTGAGGATTTCTCATTTTCAGAGACTCTGCATTCCATGAGGGAGCACTTTAAATGGGAAGGCCAAGATTACTCTGATTCCAGGAAAAGGCTTAGGGAATTCTTATTTTTACCCCAGCATAGGCCCTTAGCTATACCTCCTGTGTTGAATGTGGTGGAAGATGTTTTTGCAGAGGCTTCCCTGAACCCTGATTCTTTGCCTCCTGCCCCTGTTAAACCTGATAGGTACTATAGGGTGCCTGAAGCTCATAAGTATCTGTTTAACAGTCCTAGGGCAGACCCGGAAACTGTTTCTCAGGGGCCTAAAGGTGTTAAGGCCTCTGTTGTTAAAAATCCTGTTCCCACTGATAAAGAGGCAAGGGCTTTGGATAGGTGGGGAAAGAAAGTGTATACTTCTTCCACTTTAGCCATGAGAGCGTTGAATTGTCAGTTTCACATGCTAAAATATCAAAATTATCTCCTTTCACAATTGAAATCTAAGGTGGATGCTTTGGCGGAAGGTATAGAGTGTAAAGAGTTGCTGGATTTAGTTCATGTGTCTGAACAAGTGGGTAAGCATTCTTTGCAATGTGGTTTTGATGCTGTGCAGGCCTCCTCGAGGGTGGCTGCCACTAGTTCTGTTCTTCGCAGGCATGCCTGGTTGAGGGATCAGAATTTAGCAGAGCATGTTAAGACTAGGATTTTGGATGCTCCTTTACAGTCTGATGTGTTATTTGGTTCGCCTGTGGAAGCAGTTTTAAAGAAAATGGAGGACAAAGCTAAGTCTATGCAAACTGTTAAAGATTTTTGCAGGTGCAGCCACCAAGTTTAGTAGAAATTGGCCTACTAAGGGATGGACATATCCTGCTTATGATTCCCAGTCTAGGGGTAGGTCTAGACGTGGTAGGGGCAGAGCTCAAGGTTCTTTAGGCCTAGAACAGGGGTTCACCTGCTCAGACTTCTGGTGAGGGCAGGGGTCAGTCCTTTCGTAAACAGACCCAATGACCTGCCTTTTCAGCTGCCAGTAGATTCTCGCCTGGCAGCTCCTTTGGGAGGAAGACTGTCTCTTTTCAAAGAAAATTGGGATTTAATCACTCAAGACAGATGGGTGTTGGATATCATTCACCATGGTTACAGGTTTTATTTCCATACATTGCCCCTTTCAAAGGCATGCCAGACGTTCCCCTCCACAAAGGAAAGAGGCTCACAAGCAAATTTCTCTGTTACTCCAAATAGGGGCCATTCAGCCAGTCCCTGTACCAGAAAGGGGCCTAGGATTTTATTCTCGCCTGTTCCTAGTACCAAAGAAGGGGAACACGTGGAGACCAATTTTGGATTTATCTATCCTCAACACTTATCTGGACATTCCCAAGTTCAAGATGTTGACGTTACAACAGCTTTTACCTCTGCTGGGCAAAGATCATTGGATGGTAACTTTAGATCTCAAGGAAGCTTACCTTCATGTGCCTATAAGACTAAGTTGCAGGAAGTATCTGCGTTTTCGAGCTGGAAATTCTCATTATCAGTTCTCTGCATTGCCCTTTGGCTTATCTACTGCCCAGAGTATTCACAAAGGTTCTGGCTCCAGTGATAGCTTACTTCAGGCTAAAAGGAATTCAAATCTATCCTTACTTGGACGACTGCCTGATTCTGGCTCAAGAAAAGGAAGACCTTCTACAGCATCTGGAATATGTCATAGCAGTGCTAAGATGCCTAGGGTATTCTGTGAACGAAATAAAGTCCAGTCTAGTACCCTCTCAAGACATGTGCTTTCTGGGTGTGAGACTGAATACAGCAGCCCAGATGGCCTTTTTAACCCCGGACAAACAAAAGAATCTTTCCAGTTACTTCCATCAACTATCTCTTCAGTCCGGGCTGACTGCAAGGACAGTCCTTCAAGCCTTAGGGTTCATGGCATCTTGTATTCTGGTGCTTCCCAATGCCAAACTGCATATGAGGAAGCTGCAATGGTATCTCAAAATGTGTGGACACAGCACTGCCAGGATTTGGACACTGTCATTCAAATAATACCTTGCATTCAAAAAGAATTTTTGTGGTGGGCTCAGGAATGTCACCTAAACAAGGGACTCTCTGTGACCCGGCCAGAGGCGAGTCAGATTTTAACGACAGATGCCTCGGACATTGCTTGGGGAGCTCATCTAAATGGAAAGTGGATACAAGACAAGTGGCCTGCCAGACTACAGCATCTACATATCAACATGAAGGAGATGTTAGCAGTCCAGTTTGCATTAATGGCTTTCAAGGAGTTACTTCTTCCTGGGCAGGTGTTGATTCTAACAGACAACACAACTGTCATGTGGTACATCAACAAACAAGGGGAACACATTCTTATCCTCTATGCAGGCAAGCAATGATTTTATGGGAGACTGCGCTCAGCTTGCAACTAACTCTTCAGGCAAGGTTTCTGCCGGAGCACAGAACTCCTTAGCAGATGTGTTAAGCAGGCAAATCATGGATCCCCACGAGTGGAAACTGGATCTTCATGTATTTCAGAAATTGACAGTGTCATGGGGAACTCCAGACATAGATCTGTTCCCTTCTCCACTAAACCACCAGCTGCCAAAGTTTTGCACAAAGGGGTTTCATCATACAGCTTGGAAAGTGGATGCTCTTTCTTTCAGTTGGAAAAATCTTCATGTGTATGCCTTTCCACCTCTGCCTCTTCTTCCAAAGGTGCTCCTAAAGGTCAGACAAGACAAGCCAAGGATGATTTTAATAGCTCCAGATTGGCCTCGGCAACACTGGTACCCACTACTAAGGAGCCTGGTAAGGCAGCCCCCATGGCCTTTACTTTTGATTCCACATCTGTTATCTCAGAAGGACGGTCACCTGCTCAATGTCAAGCTTCACTCTCTTCATCTAACAGCCTGGCATATTCTGTGTTGAAACACAGCAGGTCTCAACTTCCTCAACAAGTTTTAAATGTGATTATGGAAGCTAGAAGACCTAGTACAAGAAAAGTGTACGCAGAAAAATGGAAGAGATTTTTATTTTGGAGTGCAGCAAAGAATTTGGAGATTTCTGAGCCTAATTTGAGTGTGGCTCTTCAATATCTTACTGAGTTACTGGACAAAGGTTTGTCTTTCTCTTCCATTAAGATTCATGCTGCAGCAATTTCAGCTCACTATGATTGTGACCCACCATTGTTTTCGCATCCTTTGTTCAAGCAGTTTCTTAGAGGGGCAAAGAATATAAGACCCCCACGTAGAGCTCCTACTCCTGCTTGGGATCTCAATTTTGTGTTGGAGAAACTTACTCTACAACCTTTTGAGCCTGCGGCTACTGCTGACTTGAAATACTTGTCATGGAAGACTGCTTTTTTGTTGCCTATTACTTCTGCAAGAAGGGTTTCTGAGTTGCAGGCCCTTATGGCAGTAGAGCCCTTTTTGATTTTCCATAAGGATAGGGTATCATTACGTACTAATCCTTCCTTTATGCCTAAGGTGGTTTCTAGTGTGGCTTTAAACCAAACTATTAATTTGCCTACTTTCTATGCAGATCCCCAAAATAAGGGGGAAAAGATTTTGCACACTTTAGATGTACATAGGCAGTTGCGTTATTATTTAAGCAGGACTAAGGATTTCAGGCAGTCTCAGCAATTGTTTGTTTCTTTTGCTTTGAGTTCTCAGGGCAAGCCTGTGTCTAAGCAAACTATTTCTAAGTGGATTGGGTTTTGCATTTCATTTTGTTACTCCCATCATGGCAAGGAGATTCCAGCTGGGATTAGGCCTCATTCCACTAGGGCTACTGCCACTTCAACAGCATTTCTAAGGGGGGTGGCAACTAAGGATATTTTGGAGGCAGCTACTTGGAGTTCAGTGCATACTTTCTCTAAGCATTACCACCTTCCTCTCTACTCTAAATCTAGGGCTGGTTTTGCCACAGCTATTTTGCAAGGCATGTTGACAGCTCCTGCTTCCTTATGATTTGCCAGCCTCCCTTACCTCTGCTTTGGGATTCTACCCAATGGTTAGGACTGCAGCAATGTGGAATGAAGAACATAGTACAGTTTTGTACCTACCATAAATGTAGATGTTCGAGGATCCACATTGCTGCAGTCCAATTTACCCTCCCTCCTTCCCCTCTGTGTTTAGGGGTGGTGGTGTGGGCTAATATATATATATATATATATATTCTTGTACATTTGTATATATTGTATATATGTTTGATGCAGGGCTTTTTGGTGTTTTGGTTTGGGCCTTGTCTTTTTAGGGTCTTCTGACATCTGGGGCAAGAAAAGACTGAGGATATGACGTCGGTCATGCGCATTAGTACCCTGACGTCCTGACATCAGTCTAATGCGCCTTGACCGACGTCAGCCATATACTTTGGTATTCGGGCCGACTGGACAGCGGACTACCCAATGGTTAGGACTGCAGCAATGTGGATCCTCGAACATCTACATTTATGGTAGGTACAAAACTGTACTTTTCTTTGTCTTGACTGTTTGTCAACATAGATTACTGCCATTGTGTTGGAAAAAGCTAAGTTGGGGTTTAAGCAGTGCGATAAGTGGGCATAAGATGCCCAACTCAGACGATCACACTCGGTGCATTTATTGTTTGGGCGTTGACCATATAAATGCCTCATGGGATATCTGCTCCAGTTTTAGTAATCGCACTCTAGCTGAGTGCAAAAACAAATTAATTTTGAAAGGTTTAATGAAAACTCCTTTTTCGGAGGCTCTCTCTGGGACGGAGGTCTCACCACCTCCTAAGACTAAGAAACACAAAGAAAAACAGAGTCACTCAGTTCCTACATCTCTGTCCGTTTCGGAACCGAGTCAGCACTGAGCTTCTCAATGCGCAGACAACCTCGGCACCAGGCTCTGTGCCTTCTCCCTCGGTGTTGCCTCTGATTTTGACTTCCATTATGGTACCAGCTTCGGCCCAAACATCTTCGGTGCCATCCTTGATTCTGACACCGGCTTTGACTACCATACCCGCTTCAGCACCATCCCCGGCCATGGTGCCGATAGCGTATACGGCTCCACAGACAATGACCCCATTGGTTCCAAAGGTTGAACACTTGCCCAGAACTAGATATTCTCCAACTTATGGCACTTTTTCGGGGCACCAGTTTAGCCCTTTTCTGGAAAGACATAACTCTCCTTCAACAGCCTCCTATAGATCCACCAGGAGCCTTTCAGAACAAGATGTAGTGTAGGTTGTGGACCAGCTTCTGGCATCAAGAGGATTTGCCCACCCTTGCTATACCTTCCTTCCCCTTTGGGACGGAACTTTTCACAGCATACTCACCAGTATATCCTCCGGCCTCTTCCCAGGCTCCAGAGACTTTGGTACTGATGACCACCTCGGTGCATACTATGTCGACTCCGACTGCGGAGTTTTCCCTGTTCAGACGTTAACAAGCCCTCCTTTCGAACCTTCTAATTCATGTGATATAAAATGTTTGTCTTGGAAGACTCTACTTCTAGTAGCCCTTACCTCAGCGAGAAGAGTATCGGAGTTGCAGGCCTTGAGTGTCAAGAGACCTTACTTGAATTTCCACAGGGATAGTGTCTCCCTACGTACTGACCCATCCTTCTTGCCCAAGGTCATTTCTAGATTTTCAATTAACCGATCTATTGGTCTGCCAGTTTTCTTCCCTCGACATTCAAATAGAGGGGAGTATCTTTTGCATACCCTTGATGTTCATAGGCAACTTCATTTTTACTTGGACAGAACTAAATCTTTCAGAAAAATGGATCAGTTGTTTGTGGCCTTTGCAGGACCCAGATTGCGTAAACCTGTCTCCAAAGTGACTATGTTCTCCTGACTTAGAAACGTCATTACCTTTATCTACTATCAGAATAAACTGTCTCTAGCTTCCAGAGTAAAGGCTCATTCCACTAGATCAGTGGCTACTTCTGTGGCATTTCATTCCAGAGCCTCTATGGATGATATGTGCACAGCAGCCACTTGGGGCAAGATGTCATACCTTTATCACTCGTTACAAATTGGACTTGGCCTCCAGGGAACGAGTATCTTTTGGTTCTGTGGTGCTCAGGAATATCCTTCCTTAGGGCCATCCAGGACTCAAGTAGCTGGGGACTCGGTCCTATCAGTAAGGAATGAATAAAGATTTACAACATCAGATAAAGAAGTTATGTCTTACCATAATGTTCCATCTGTGTTGTAGATCTTTATTCATTCACTACTTCCTGCCCTCATTCCCCCTGCCTGGACTCCTGGTGGAATTTAGGATCTCCTGGTTAAGGTATTTGCTCAGACAGAGAGCCTCTTACTGTCTCTTTTGTTATCTCTATTATATAAGGGCGGGCAAACTCAATCTGAAGAGACTATGAGAGGGCATTATGGGGTAGGTCTTAGCTGAGAGTTTTTGGCTGGAGCGAGCTTGGAAACTGCCATGTCGGTCCCGAGGATGAAACCGAAGTCCTATTAGTAATGAATGAATAAAGATCTACAACACAGATGGAACGTTATGGTAAGACATAACTTCTTTTTATGGTTCCTCCAATTTTAAGCATAGGCAGAGATGCCAGACTTCCCAGGCAGTAGTCAGTAATGTTCTTCCATATTACTGTTGCAGTATTCATAACTGAAGGAATCTTCTGCCAAGGACAGCCCAACATCTGGCCAGTATACCAAAACCTTTAGTACTTACAGGCGTATCGTACATGACAATGCACTCTCCCTGTGCAAGGTGAAGGACATAAAGGTGATGTACGGACGCACACACTTACTACTTTACCACCAGTCCGAACACCATCATTTAACATCGGTCTGAATGTCTTTCTTCTGTGCTGGTTACAGAGCCATTTTTTCAGATAATTGCCCCACTGGAGGTTCTCCTTATCTTCATTTTTCTTTAGCATCAATTACTTTCGTGTCATCCAGAAAGTGAAAGTGTCAGCATGGAAGGCAGATTCCCCATAAAGACAGTCATGACCAGTATCCCTCTTTTTTTGCATGCTTCCCATGTCCATATGCAGTGTTCTGCCTGCTAAGCATTTGTCTTTAAGACCCTAAGTAGTTGTTTCTCCTCCTTATGTATTTACCTTGAAAACCAACTCTTTAAGCTGTTGGCTGAAGATGCTATGGCAGTGTCTTCTGAAAAAGGCTAAAAAAAACTTTGATCCAATATGGCTGCTGTCCAGCCTCACCCAGACATCCCTCTAGAAGTTAGTGAAAGCCTAGAGGATCACCTGGTGGTTGCTTTGGATTCCTCTGCCGTGACCCCATTGGAGGTTGGCTTGGATCAAACATCTCTCGCATCCTTGGAGGCTTTACATACATTGATGGGGAACTCTGCTGATAATATCTGAGGGACTGAGGGGGATTCCACAGATTTTAATGAGGGAGGTGATCCCTATTATGCTTTTTGAGTGTCACCAAGGGTCCTGTTCATGCAGATCTCCTGCAGAAAAAAAAAGAGAAAACCAAGCATATTTCCCCTGCAGTTAAGGATCCCCAACAAGAATGGCAGGATTTTACTCAGGGGTTGTTTAATGCTTTATTGGCTTTAAAGCCTCAAAGAGTGTGCCTACCCCTCCCTGGTCTACCACTCTTCTTAAAAAACCTAGGGAACTGGATTCTTCTGATGAGGATCATGATTCTGGGGAAGAGTACTTAGCCTACTGTTCAGAAATACCTTAGCATTTGGACCATGATTCAGAGGAAGAGGTTTCTGTTAGTCCATATTTCCCCTTAGAAAAGTTCTCTTTGAGGACACTGTTTCTCATATGATAGAATTATTTAAGTGGGATTGCTCTCAAGTTTCTGATATCCAAAAGGGTATTTATGAGCTCCTTCAAATGGAGTCTACAAAGCCTTCTGCTGTTCCCTCTTTTCTGGCTATCCTCCTGGATATCTTTTCAGTAGCTTGTATGGCCTCTGATTCTCAGCCCCCATCTCCCAAGAAACCTGACAGATTTTAGATGGTGCCTGATGAATGTAAATTTCTGTATAAATGTCCTTTTGATGAACCTTCTGTAGTGTTGGTCTCTTCTGGGAAATTTGTTGCCCTCCACCAAGCTGCTTCGCTCAGGCAAGGATGGCAGGTCTACGGAAAGGCTAGACAAGAAGATTTATAGTGCTGCCGCCTTATCTTTTGGGAGTAGTAACTACCAGACTCATATGACCAGGCATGTTTTGGCCCTCCTTTCTCAGGTTTCTCATGTAATTTCTGATCTTCCTGACTCTGAAGGGAAGGCTTCTGTCTTTTCATTATTGGGCTCCATCTGTCATATTGCCTGCATCTTAAGTGCAGTTATAATGCAGCTGAAAGCTTCTTCTAAGCCTGCCACATTTGGTTCTGTTATGAGGCATAGCTCATGGCTTGGTAGGCTTTGTCTGATGATATTAAGGACAAACTATTGGATGGTCCTTTGGATAATAAAAATCTTTTTGGTACTGCTGAACTTTTTAAGTCTGTCCAGGATAAGGGTAGAGTGTTGCAGGAGTTGAATCATATTTTTGTTTCTTCTATTCCAAAGTTTCAAAGGAATTACCCTTCCAAATCTGCTTTTGTTCGCAGGCAGCCTTGTCCTCCACCCAATGGTAAAAAGGGTTCCAGATGTGTGCCTCCTGCTAAGTCTACTCATATTCCTACTTCCCAAAAACCTATTTCAGGACAAACTGGGTTCTGTTTGACAGTTTGCTTCCCCTTTCCCTCAGCCAGGTTCCTTTATCCCAATCTTTCCTTATTCCTTCCAGATTGGTTAAGAATCACAACAGAATCTTGAGTTCCCTGGAAGGATGTGACTTGGAGACCAATTCTGGACCTTACCCAGCTTAATGTCTTTCTCAAGATTTCTTCCTTTAGAATTTGTCTCTTCAGACTTTATTTCCTCTTCTTCCCCAGGCCTTTCTGATCTCTCTGGATCTCAAGGATGCCTACCTTCATTTCCCCATCCATTCCATTCTGAGGAAATTTTAAATTTCTCTTTCTTCCTTGCATTTGCAGTTCTCTGCTTTGCTCTTTGGCTTCTCTACTGCTCAGAGGGCATTCACCAAATGCCTTGCTTCTGTCATTGCCTTTTGCAGAATGAGAGGAGTTCAGATATTTCCTTACCTGGATAATCTGCTTATTTAAGCTTCCTCTTTCGAGGCTGTGCTTCAGGATCTCCAGTTTACTATTTCCCCCTGCTGCAGAGTGTGGGGTTCACCATAAACTTTCAAAAATCAGCTCCAACACCTTCTCAGGATTGTGTTTTCCTTGGTTGCAGGATTCAGACCATCCCCATGCTGGCATCCCTGCCTGTCCACAAGGCCCTGTCTCTTACTGCCTTTTCCCAGTCTCTCCTTTCTCTGGAGTCAGTCACGGCTAGGGATTTTCTCAGGGTCCTTGGGTTCATGACCTCTAACATTCCCATGCTTCCTCTGGCCAGGCTCCATATGAGAACGCTACAGTGGTACTTCATGTCAGTGTAGCTTCATCGTTGCCACTCCCCTGGACTTCCCAGTCCCCTTTCTTGCTTGTCTCAAGCTCAAGCTTCAGTGGTAGATTCATCATCTGTTTATTTTCCAAGCTCCGGCTCTGACTCATGACCTCTTAACGGATGCCTTAGAGAGGAGATGGGGGTCCTCCTTTGGTTCTTTTAAGGTTCAGGGCCTCTGACCTTTGCATCAGAAGTCAGACCACATCAGTGTAAAGGAAATGAGGTTCCCTGCTTCTAGCTCTTCATGCTTTTCATTCCATATTTCATCCTGGGTTCCTCAAAATTTTCACATAGCGATGTTTGGTGTCATCAAGCATGAGGATACCAGGTCCTGTCTTCTTCACAGTCTGACTTTTCAAGTCTGGGATATAGCTGTGCAGCATCAAGTTACTTTTTAGGCAAGTTACATTCCCTCGGAGCACAGTCCTAGTGACAGACTGTTTGAACAGGTTCAGCACACAAACTCCCGAATAAATGCTTCACAGAGATGTGTTCCTGGACATTGTTCATCGGTGGGGTATCCCTCGGGTAGATCTTTTTTGCCTCCCCTCTGAACAGACAACTTCCTCTATTCTGTTCCAGAATCTCAAGTCCTGTAGCCTGGAAAGTGGATGTCCTGTACTTCCTTTGGAAGGGGATACTTCTGTATACCTTCCCTCCCCTTCCTCTGCTTTCGAGAGTCTTGCACAAGGTTACATAGGACTCCCGGAAAATCTTGCTGTTGACTCCTTTTTGGTCCAGACAGTATTGGTTTCCCTTTCTTACTTAGTCAGAGGGAATCACCACAAGTTACCTCACTGGGCAGATCTTCTCACACAAGATGAGGGGTCTCTCATCCATCCTCACTTCTCCACTCTTCAACTGATGCTGTGGTTGATAGGGTTGTGATCCCTTTTAGGCACCTCTTTTCTGAGGATGCGCTTCAGGTCCTGTATTCGTTAGGAAGCCCACTACCAGGAAATCATGTTTGTCCAAATGGAAAGCATTATCTATCTGGTACCTGTCTCAAAACCAGGATCCCCTGTCTGTAGAGGTTCCTATGGTTCTCTCTCATTTCTGTGATTTTCTGTATGCTTGGTTAGCATATTCTTCAATTAAATCTCACCTGTCTGCGGTTTCTGCTTATCTACCTTTACTCTTCTGCTGGCTTCTAGATTTGAGGTAAAGCAATTTTTTAAAGATGTTCGTCATGTCAGGCCTCCCAGGAAGACAATTCCACCTTCCTGGGGACCTCAGTTTTGTTCTTGAAAAGTTGACTCAGGCTCCTTTTGAGCCTACTACTTCATTTTCCTTACAACGTTGTACTTGGAAGACTATTCTTCTAACCAAACACGTTACAGATCTGGAACCCCAAAAACAGAGTAACCACACAAATAGCTCAGAATTCAGACTGCAACTAAAGCACTTTTGTTAAACAAAATGTACTTGCACAGAAATAGAAGAAATGAACTTTTAATCACAGTGTAATATAAAGTTTAGCGCTTTCTTCCGAGACATTCAAGGACTTTTTGCATTTAAATAACATTTGAATCTCAATTAATTAAATGACATCATCAATCAATTAAAATCCACACTAGTTTAAAGAGACATGGCCTAAAACATATCCACCTTGTAAAAAGTGATGAAACATTAAAACACACAGTGCATAAATAAAATGTATTGTAACTAGTTATTTAAGTCTTAAAATACTGTATATAAATATACTTTCATTAATTTCAGGGAATTTTTCTGTAGGTGTAATAAGCTGCCATTTAAATTTAAGTGCTTCCAGTTTTAGCTTCCACGGTCCCCCCCTTCAAGTCAACATGAATGGAATTGCAGACCCAAAACTTAAAAAAATGGTCAGGGTAGTAGATAATATGCCTGCTCAAAGCACTTTTTCCATTCTCTGTGCCAATGTCATAAATGTGCTCGTATATTTGTTCCTCAGTTTTCCCTATATAAAAACTAGCACATACTTGACACATGGTAATATAAACAACTGTCCTTCTAATGGCCCTCACTTCAGCTAAGAGATTGAGCTTCAGAGTCTCTTGGCTGTTTCTCCTTTTTTAGTTTTTCAGACAGGATATCTCTTTCTACTAGTCCTCCGTTTATGCCCAGGGTGGTCAATGAGTTGTCCCTTAGTGAATCTATTCATATTCATTCCTTTTTTCCCTACTCCGAAGTCTGCCAATAAGAAGGTTCTTTACACCTTGGATTTGCATAGACAGCTCAGATACTGTTTGGATAAAACTAAGATTATTCAGAAATCTGAGCAACTTTTTGTTTCCTTTCATCCTAGGTCTTTGTGTTTGGGTGTTTCCAAGCAAACCTTCTCTTCCTGGATTTCTATTGCCATTTATTTTTTTTATTTTTTGTCATGGCAAGTGTCTTGTCTTATTTAAGGCTCATTCTGCCAGGGCTGTTGCCCTCTCTGGTGCTTTTTTCAAGGAACTGGATACCAATTATATCCTTAAGGCTGCTACTTGGCCTTCTGTTTATACCTACACTACAAGTTAGATGTTATTTCCAGGGCTAGAGCTGGCTGTGCCAGGGCTATCCTGCATGGGTTTCTGTTGGGCTCTTCAGTGCCGTCCTCCTCCCAGGTTTCATCTTGAGCTTTTGTACTCTCCCTTCAGTTATGAATACTGCAACAGTGTTTGGAAGGACATAGTATGGTTGTGTAAAATCTTACCATAACAGTAGATGTCCTTCTATTCACTTTTGCAGTATTCACCTCCTCCCTCCTGTCCCCTCTTCTTCAGCCTAGTCTTCCTTGCCGTCCTGGCTGAGGGGGTCTTCTCCCTTTTCTCCTTCTGGATGTGCTTATTCTTCCTTGTCCCTAGGGACATTCTGTTCCTCCTGGGGCTTTTGCATTTCTTTGTGTGTGCATCTGTACATCACCTTTATACTCTATGCCTTGTGCAGGGAGCGTACATGTGACATACGATGCCTGTAAGTACTAAAGGCTTTGGTATATTGGCCAGACGTTGGTCTGTCCTTGGCAGAAGATCCCTTCAGTTATGAATACTGCAACAGTGAAGAGAAGGACTTCTACTGTTATGGAAAGATTTTGTGCAGCTGTACTTTCTGCTTCTCAGAAACTGTCCACTAGAAAGATTTACCAGATCAAACTGAAGAGATTCTTTATTTGGGCTCTCTCCAAAAGACTTGACCCTTTTTCAGCACCTATTCCATAGATGCTACAATTATTATCAGAACTCATTGATAAGGGCTTCAGCTTTGCCACCATCAAAGTCCAGATGGCAGCTATTTCACATTTTCATTTTAGATGTAAAGACATTCCAATAGCCTTGCTGAAATTTTTCAAAGCCTTCATAAAAGGTTCCTTTCTACTAAGATGATCCCATTAGAGACCTAACCCCTCCATAGGACAACACCGTTATGCTGCAGGATCTGACTCTGTTTCCCTTTGAACCTGCAACCACGACTGAGCTAAAATTCCTTACTTGGAAAACAATTTTCCTAGTGGCAGTGACATCAGCCATACAAATCTCAAGAGTTACAGGCTGTCTCACATACACCTCCTTATTTATTCTTTCACAAGGGTAGAGTCTCTCTTAGAACTAATGCATCCTTTATTCCTAAAGTGGCATCTGAAGTAAACCTGAATCATTACATAAATATCCCAGTGTTTTCCCCAGGTATTCAAACGAAGGAGAACACTTTATGTATGTTAGATTTCCACAAACAACTCAGATTCTACATTTATAGAATAAAATAATTCAGAAGAGATGATCAGTTGTTCATTTCATTTTCAAAACTAAAGTTTGGTAAAGCAGTGGCAAAGGTTATTTTGTCTAGATGGCTGTCAGATTCTATCTCTTTTGTCTACCATAAGAATTTACCCTTCCTATGTGAACTAAAGGCTCATTCAACTAGGGCAGGTTCTACCTTGACAACCTTCAGTAGGGGACTATTCCATTAATGACATTTCTGCTGCATCCACTTGGTCTATGGTTCACACGTTTGTGCCTCACTATAAGCTTGGACATAAAATCCAGGTCACATTCCTCCTTTGGTTCCACAATACTCAGGAATGTGCTTGCTTGATAATGCCCAGATTGACAGCTTGAGCTTTTGTCCCGTATGTTTGAAATGAGTGAAATTAGATGGCACCTTGTACAAAAGTTATATATTTACCATAACATTAGATTCGTGTCTGATTTTTGTCCGGTTCAAACACTCTCCCTCTTGCCCCCTTCCAGATTGTCACTTATGGCTTCGAGATGATTGAGTAGGCTCTTTGTCCCCTGCCTGTGCAGTCTTGTAAGACTGTATCTACTCTTCCTCAACGGGTTGGCGTATCTAATTTAGGGTTTCTTTATATAGGATTGTTCTGACATGAGACAATGAGGGGGGCAAATTTGATCTGAGCAACTAAGGTGGAATCCAAGGAATTATAGGTAGGGGAGGAGTTGGAGCTTTGGATCTAAAGAAGTTTGAGTCAGTGCCGAGGTCAGATTCGACAGCCCATATGTTTGACCCGTATGAAAATCAGACAACATGGATCTGCAGTTGTTGTAAGTACATAACCGTCACTTTTACAGTATTTGTGTGGGTTACTATCCATTGTCTTTCTTACTCCTCTGTCGAGATTAATTTTTTGGCTCTTTCAGCATGTCTGCTGATGGATCATCCTCTTTCAGTGCATTCTCATGTGGAAATGTTTGTGAAGTGAGTGCTACATAAGAAGCCTTCCTGAATACTGGTGGCTTCTCATAGGAATTTTAATTTTGTATTAGAGAAGCTAACACTTGCTCCATTTGAACCAGCTCATCTGGCTTACTGGATGTTCTTAATAAAGAAAACAGTTTTGCTGATTGGTCTGATCTCCACAAGAAGAGTAGCTGAGTTGCAAGCTCTAGTGGTCAGTCAACCTTCTCATCTTTCACAGAGACTGTGTTTCTTTGAGAACTAATCCTTCTTTTATGCATAGTGTTATCTGAGTTTACTTAAAACTAAACTGTCTATTTCCCTGTGTTATTTCTAGACCCTAGAAATAAGGGAGAAAGGAGACTTCATACCTAGGATGTCCAAAGGCAATTCCTGTACTGAATTGACAGAACAAAATCTTTTGGAACTTCCGATCAAGTGTTCATTTCTTGTGAAGGTAAGAAGAGGAAACCTGTGTCCAAGCTGAGCACTTCCAAATGGTTGTCTCAGGCTTTCACTTTTTGTTATTCCCTCCACAAAAAAACTATTCCAGACATGGCCAAGGCTGCCACTGTACCGTGGCCTTGGCTTAATCTGTAGCTTTTTGGAAAGAGGTTGTAATTGAAGTATTCTAGAAGCAGCAACTTGGTTCACTGTGCATACTTTTAAAAGACACTATAAACTAGATTATTTTTCCAAGTCTAGGACAGGCTACTAGACCCTTCTTCTTCCACCTCCCCATTGTTCTTAGTTATGGTAATCTGCTCATATAATTAGGCTACTGCAGCATTGATCGGTATGAAGAACATAGTACAGTTTTGTAAGTAAACGTGTCATATCATTAGATACTTGAATGATTACTGCTGCAGTGGCACTCCTTCCCTCTATCCTCCTCTATTTTTCTGTGTGTTTTCATGCTAGGTTCTGGACTTCTGTTGTATTTTCCTAGCAGTGTCCTGTCATGGCGTAGCCTCCCTCTCTCATTTGGCATGAAAGCTCTGAAGGGCTTAACGCCCAAATTTGTCTTTATAGTTAGATCAGCTCAAACTAATGGTTTGGGCATCTTGAAGGTGCCCTGAAGTTAGGAAACGGGCATGCTGTTTTATCCTATGCAGGGTATAACCCATACATCCTGCTGTTGTATCCTATGCAGGATATAACCCATGTATTTTTGGTTACTGCAACGGTGATCGTTTGAATATCTACTGTTGTAAGTTTGCTTACACAACTGTACTTTCTTGCGGGCACTTAATTGTTTCTTTAATTCTGCTTACAGGTAAAAAGAGCATTTTTTGAGGGGTGTTGATCCCTTTTGGATGGCACTTATTCAGCTCCCCATCTCCTTGCAGATTACTGAAGCTTCTAAAGATGTTGAGTAGTTTAGAGGAGTTTTTGTCAAGAGGTGATACCTGAGGCTCAATGTGTTATCTATTTGGCCATCTAAAGCAGATTACTTATATAGTATCTAATATGCTAATTTATCTCCTTGGAGTATAGAATATCAGTTGCTTTAGATGGGTTGTCAGTTAATTTTAAGTTATTTGGTTGAGCCTGCATTTGAGTTTTTCTTACCACAAGTTTATATGACCTTTTGGTTACTATCAGTATAAGCCCTTGGATTTTACCTTTTCCCAAGAAACAGACTAAAGAATTAGTTGTGCCGTTTGTAAATGTTTGCAAGTATGTAAAGTGCCCTGTGGCAGCTCCTGAGAGATAGTAGGAGAATATATTGGATGGTGCATCCTTTGCCACATTGTAAGATGCCATTCCTGCCTTAAGTAAGAAGTTAGATCCCTGGGATGGCATAATTTTAAGTGTAAGAACCTTTAACAACTTTTTTCAGCCTAGCCAGGTACTATAGCAAATCTGAGCTGTTAAACGATATAACTGAGGTTAAAGTAAATCCTATGAAAACAACAGGCAGCAACATGATCTTAATTGTTTGGCAAGGGGTAGACCAGCACTAACACAGATATTTAAGCAGTATTAGTTATGCTGTGCTAATGTGCTAGCAAAAAAGATAATTTACAAACAATATTCTGCAGCATTTTTTATTGTTCAGTAATTGCTATTCTATAATGACTAGTAGTGAGAAGTAATAGTCAAATATAAGCAAAAGGAATGTTGCACTTTTACACATTTGCATTTGTCATGTGGTGAACTGTTTAGTGAGAAGCAACATGACCTTGATTCTTTGACAAACACTATTTAGTCTGTGATACCTGGTAGCAGAAGCACATGCTCTCTGGACTTCAGGGATTCATTCCACTCTATATCAACATGGCTAAGGCATCACAGAAGTTTCTCCACTTCTGAGTGGGAGTTACTCTGTATGAATTCAGTGGCTTACCTTTGAACTTACCTCATCCTCCAGGATGTTAACACAGCGCATGGTTCCAGTCACAACTCATTTCAAACTGCGAGGAATAAAAATGTTATCCTACTTTAACTGGCTTATAGCCATGACTTCAAAAGGAGGTTGTAGTCAAAGTAAGAGAATGCTTGCTTTTTTTCTGCCTGTCCTTGGGAATATTTGTAAATCTTGGAGCCATTTCAGCAACTAACATTCACTGGATGCCACAACGGTAGCAAGTCTTCTTATGACTGGTTGCATTCAGTTCAGTAGACCGTCAGAATTATATATAGTTAACAAAGACCACCAGCTGCCTTGTTTTATAGGAATTATAGAAGACTGCTTCAGTGGAACCTAAAAGTTCAATTGTCACAAACACGAGTTGCTGTTTCTCGTATGATCACACTGCCCAGGTCTTATCAGAATTGTCTTCACTGATGGCTTCAGCTTAAGAATCTGCTCACAGGGTGTACCTTTTCTCTTCTAATTCCAGCAGCCATGGCAATGGATGTGTCTTTATTGGGGTGTTGAGTTATTGTCTGGGGCAGTCAGGGCACATGGAACTAATAAGAGGCCTATCTGCACATCAAGATATTTGATTTGAGGACCATTTTTAAAACATTGCAGTTATTCCAGGATCACCCTCCCCACAGTGTGATAGCCATCCCGTCCGGCAACATGGTTGTGATGTGATGTATCATCAAGCAAGGAGGAGCAAACAGTGACGATGTATAAATGGGCTTTTAACTTGCAGCACTTTCTGGCAATAATATGTATCCCAAATCATGCCATCTCGTTAGTTGATAAGCTGAGCAGGTGTCTGTTGATGCTGCATGAATGGTCTTTAAGTACATCTATGACAAACATTCTATGTTAGGTAGTCCAATCTCACCTTCATTTTTACATATGGGTTCAGAGCCAATCCTTGGCTCTGATTCTGCCAATTTACAAGCTCGAAGACTTCTGGTTGGCTCGTGGCTAAGCAGGTATCCCATGGTGCACCAGTGTAATCCCCAGATCTCGTTTGCCGCTTCAATAAGTTCGGATGTGCTTCTCTTGGCTCTGGCTAAGTCCTTTTCAGTACTTACATTCTTAGTGGATATTGCATACTTAGTGATATATTAGTGTTATCTTATAGGCCTTTGCCTGAGTTGTCCTTGTGGATTTTTTTGTCACTGTAGTAGTTTTAGTATCCTGTGTGCCAGCTAGGCACCTTTGCACTTTTTTTGCCTAGGTGAAGTGTTTGTTTTGGCGTTTTTTTTCTACTCTTGATCAACAGGGGCTCCTTTTGATTTATTTGTACTGCTCGGGCCTTTGTTGGTCACTGTTGATTGTTAACTTGTTGTCTTTGGTGAGGATCCGCTAAGGTGGTATTTATAAGACCTAGTTTTTCGGTTTCACAGGGCTAGGCCCATTTAACTTAGAGGACCTAGTCCTCGTGTAACCTTTGTATTTGTAGTTTGGACATTTAAAATTTTTTCCTGTGTGACTGAATCTCTGTGTGTATCTGTGTTAAATACTTGGTCTGTTTAAGTTAGAAGACCAAAGTTTTTTTCTTACACCGGGCTAGGCCCGTTTAACTTAGAGGACCTAGTCCTCGTGTAACTCTTCTGCAGGGCTAGGCCTATTTTAGTTAGAGGACCTAGTCCTCATTCTTTCTCTTTATTCCTCTCTCTCCTACTGGTTTTGCGTGTGTGTCTGCAATGTCTAAGGATAGCAAGGAGCATAAACCCTCTGGGTTCAAAAAATGCATGAAATGCTCCCAGAAAATGTCATTAACGGATGGCCACAGTAGCCTTGTCTACTGCTTGGGAGCCATCCATTTGCAGGAATCATGGTTATTCTGTCATGCTTTCTCTCCTAGAGTGTTGCAGAAGAGAAAGAACAACTCAAGGGTCTTCTAAAACCAACCTTTGAGGAAGCTTTATCTAATTCGTCAGCTTCTTCCAAGTCTGCAAAATCCGATCTGAATCCAAACCTAAAGCTTCTAAAAGGCCTTCTCCGGCACCGGCTGGTGTCTGAGTCGCCTTCCAAATTACCAAAACCTGCCTCCTCGACTCCTCAGTCTTCAGAGCTGAAGGAGAGCACCATGGTATCAGAGTTGGTCACAGGTGCTTCGGTGCCGACTTCTGAACCTTTGGAAATAGCAGTTTGCTAATCAAGTCTCCAGGGCCTCCTAGGAAGAGATCCCCTACTTTATCTTCCAGATCTTCTAGGAGCCTTTCGGAAGAAGATGTGGAAAGGGTAGTACTGAGACTCCGGAAGTCGTCTGTTCTGCCTAAACTTTTGTTGGCTCCGACCCAGTCGGTTCTGGAGCCATTCGAGCCAGTTTTGCCCTTGTCTGCGATTCCTCCTATGAGTCATGTTCGCCTTTCAGAGCCAGAGTGCTTGTTACCAACGAAGGAACCCTCCGTTCCGGCTCCCCTTGCTGTTGCATTGGAGCCGAGTTTGGCTCCGACATGCTTGGCTCCATCCGTTGGGTCCAGGGACCGAAGCTCTTCTGTCAGGTCCGATGGGGAGGTTTTGAATCGACCTTCTTCGGTTCTGAGCCTTTCTCTTGGTGCTTCCGCCAGAGTGAGCTCGAACCCTGCATCTATCTCGGAGCTGATGGCTCTGGCTCTGGTGCCAACCTTTGTCTCTTTGGAGCGGGGGAGGTCTTCGAGCTGGAGAGGTTGGCTTTTGAGGTGATGAGCATGCTGTCTCAATCTACAGCCCTTGCCAGTGGTACAAGCACTCTTCCCCCCAGGGCACCCACTTCAGTCTTAGTACCTACTCTCTCCGGAGACAGAAGAGACCCACAGTCTCAGGAGCCACTGGCTGGTGGTCCCCACTTTTCCGAGGCCTCCCCAGAAGGTCCCTTCGAGGAGCCCCCTCGGAAGAGGGTATGCAAGAGGAAGCATATTGACTCCTAGGATGAGTCTCTGACATCGGACACTGACCTCGAGGAGTCTGAAGGATTCCCCAAGTCATCCTCTGATGATGTCTCCTTTGTGGACATCCTGGAGATCCTTAAACAGAGGTGCGACTGGCCCACTGTCAACCCTTCTGATGAGGAGTCATTGTACCTGAAGGCTTTCGGGTCTCAACCCTCTGCCTCCTTGGTGTCTCCACCTTTCGACGGACTAATGGATCTGGTTAGTCGGAAGATGTGGGATACTCCCGATGCCATGGAGCCAGTTCCCAGGAACGAAATAAGTTTCTGTCTGCCCCTCCTGGAAAAGAGTTCTTGTCTAAGGGCATTGCCATAGATGCCATGGTGGTGACGGCAGTCACGAAGAAGGAGTTGGTGGAGACTTCTTCCACTGTTCATCTGCCAAACAAGGAGTCTCAACAGATGGACAGATTTGGGAAGAGTGTATTTAGTTCAGCGGCATTTACACTCCAATCTCTGAACTATCTTACTCACTTCGCAAGGTTGCAGAGGGATCTCCTCAAGGAGTTAGGAGAGTCCATACAGGGTGCTTGTCCTGAGGGAGTTCCTGATAGAGTCTCTGCTCAGTTGTCCACCCTAAATTCTGTGGTTAACTCCTCCATGCGGCTTATCTCCCATGCGGCTGATGGAGCGAGCAGAGCAGCAGGTTCAGGAGTTGCCCTTAAGCGCCACTCCTGGATGCGCCTGTGTAATTTTGCAGAGCCATTGAAGTCCACCTTCACCAATGCCCCGTTTGATGGTTCCTCCTTATTTGGTCCCAAGGTGAAAGAAACACTCACTCAGTGTGAGCAGGAAGGAAATACACTCTCTGCCGTGAGAGACTGTTTTACCGTTCCCTCTCGACCATAGCCCAAAGGTCACATGGGAGGTAAAATGTAGTTCAAAAAGTCCCAGAGGGTCTTTCCGGACACACAGTGAATCCTCCTTCAGAGCCAGAGGAGGAGGAAATGGTAGACATCGCCCTAGAGACAGAGGTGGTCCGCAATACCAGCAAGGCCATGATTCCTTTCGAGGGCAGCCTTATCAGCGCTCCTGATATGGGGCCCGACTGCATTTCTCTGGGGCCAGTCGGGGGTTGCATCTCTTTGTATTCAGAAGCCTGGCTAAATATCACCCAAGACAAGTGGGTACAAAGAGTTGTTACCAGAGGCTATATCATACCCTTTTCCCTTCCACCGTTTGTTCCAAAAAAGATCCCAGATGTTCCACCCAATCACAGGGACCAGGCAACTGTGGGGATCAACAAGTTGCTCTTAAAAGAGTCATCCAGCCCGTGCCAGCAGACCAGACAGGATCCGGAACTTACTCCAGGTTCTTTTTAGTCCCAAAACGAACTAGAGACTGGAGGCCAATTTTGGACCTCAGCAGATTAAATGAATCCGTGAAGAAGGACAAGTTTCAGATGGTCACACTGCAGTCGATACTCCCGTTGTTAGGGAAAGACTATTGGATGTGCTGTCTGGATCTCTAAGATGTCTACTACCATATAAAAATGGACAAGGCGTCAAGGAGATATCTGCGCTTCCGGTTGGGAGCCAGTCATTATCAGTTTCGTGCTCTGCCCTTTGGTCTCACCACAGCCCCCAGGGTGTTCACCAAATGCAAGGCAGTAGTGACAGCTCACTTGAGACGTCAGGGATTCCAGGTGTTTCCGTATTTGGAAGACTGACTCCTGGCTGCCCCCACCAGGCATCTACTCATCCAAAACAGGGATGCCACCATTCAGCTTTGTGCTCAACTAGGGATCTCCATAAACTGGGAAAAATCTGCATTACTGCCCTCGCAATCTGTGATTTTTATAGGCAGAGTAAATATGACAGTTCGTCTCCCCGCTGAAAGAGCACAAAACCTCATCTCACAAGTTCAGCGTCTTCTTCCGCTTCGGAAGGTCAAAGCAAAATGGATTCTTCAGCTTCTCGGTACGATGGCCTCAGCCATTCTGTTAATACCTTTAGCCAGGTTGCACATGAGAATCCTCCAATGACTCCTGTTTTCCCAGTGGTCATTCCAATATCTGCCGCTGAGTCACTCTATCCTGCTGACAGAATCATGTAAAAAGGACCTTCATTGGTGGATAGCCCCCAACCACTTGTTCACGGCAGCTCCCTTTGTTCCTGCCCAACCCGTTGCCACTGTGACCATGGATACCTCCCAGGTCGGGGGGGGCATTATCTTAGCAGGACTGTCCATGGCACATGGCAAGAACACGAGGCTCATCTGCTTATCAGTGTTTTGGAGATGAGGGCGGTGCTTCTGGCGTTGCAAGCACTTCAGGACCTTCTTCCTCCAGGGACAATTGCAATACAGTCGGACAACATGTCGGTTGCGTGGTATATCAACAAACAGGGTGGTACCAGATCTTACCCACTCTGTCGCGAGGTCATACGAGTTTGGGAATGGGCGATTTCTTCCCAGTGCTTTCTGGTGGCAACGCACATTCCGGGGACAACCAATGTGATAGCTGACAAGCTAAGCCGGGCAATCTTACTGCCTCACGATGGTCTCTGAAACGGGAAATAGTGGAGCAGATTTTCCGGAGATGGGGACAGCCTTGCTGCAACCTTTTTGCCAGCCCAGTCAATGCCAAGTGCAGCAGCTATTTTTCCCTAATTCCCTCTTCGGGGGAAACACCCAGAGATGCTCTGGTCCACGATTGGCCCACGGGACTTCTATATGCCTTTCCTCCATTCCCTTTTATCTCCAAAGTAATTCAGAAAGCCAATCGGCTGGGAAGCAAGTTGATCCACATTGCTCCTTACTGGCCTCGTCAGGTCTGGTTCCCCTTCCTCGAGCCTCTTCTGGACGATCCTTGGATTCTGGACCCAGTTCCAGATCTATTGACCCACATGTCGGGTTTGCTACATCCCGCTCTCCACACCCTCAAATTGACAGCATGGCTGCTCCAGTTCCATCTCTAGTTAGGCTTCATGATGTTTTTTCATCAGTATCACATATTCTCTTATCCTCGCATAAACCCTCAACCAGAAGACTGTACAACAGTAAATGGAGAAGGTTTTCTGTTTGGGCACAGAAAGTGAAAGTGGATCCTTACACCGCTCCCATTCCCATGATTCTAGAATTAATTTCGGAGCCTTTTCAACAGGGGTTTGCCATGGCCACCATCAAAGTACAGTTGGTGGCAATCTCTCATTTTTATTTAGGGTCCCCAAATGCCAACCTTATGTCTCATAAGCTATGCAAAACTTTTTTGAGAGGAGCAACTTTACTGAGACCACCATTACAAGAACCTGTGGCTTCTTGGGACTGAAATTTTGTGTTGTCCAAATTGACATCCCCTCCCTTTGAACCTTCTCACTCATCTTTAAAATATTTGTCTTGGAAGACTGTGTTTTTAGTAGCTATTACGTCAGCCAGATGTGTATCTGAGCTACAAGCCCCGTCTTTTAAGCCACCTTATTTAATCTTTCATAAAGACAGGGTATCTTTACGTACCGATCCCTCGTTTGTTCCCAAAGTTTGTTCTGCTGCCACCTTAAATCAGTCCATTGAGCTTCCAGTTTTCTTTCCCAGTCACTGCAATGCAGCTGAATATCGTTTCCACCAGCTGGACGTTCATAGATAGCTACGTTTTTATTTGCAACGGACCAAAGAATTTCGGAAGTCAGACCAGCTATTCATTTCTTTTTCCGACTCCAGATTGGGCTTACCAGTTTCTAAGGTGACATTGTCTAATTGGATTTCTAGTTGCATAGCCTTCATCTACAATTCGGAGGACAAACCTTTACCCTACAGGATCAAGGCTCACTCTACCAGGTCTCTGTCTACCTCTGCAGCCTTTCAAGCCAGGGTACCACTTGATCATATTTGTGCAGCAGCTACGTGGGCTACCCCTCATACCTTTATTACTCATTATAAGTTGGATTTGGCATCCAGGGGTAGAGCATCCTTTGCCTCGACGGTGCTCAGGAGCATTTTCCAATGAGCCACCCAAGAATAAGGCGCTAGGGACGCAGTCTCATATGTAAAAATGAAGGTGAGATTGGACTACCTAACATAAAGAAGTTATGTACTCACCATAACGTTCCATAACGTTTAAAAACATCTAATAAAATTAATTTTCATGCAGTTACTTGTTAAAAGCATAATACATAAGTATAAAAAGTACAAAAAACTGTTACATATATATATATATATATATATATATATATATATATATATATAGACAAATAATTACATCTACACATTTAGAAATACTATACACTTAATACTATAAATTTTCTCTCTGCCTCTTGGTCAAAACTGGTTTTAAACTGACTGTCCCATTAAGGCCTGTATATATATATAGTATTATAGTATATATATTATAGTATTAAGTGTATAGTATTTCTAAATGTGTAGATGTAATTATTTGTCTAGATATATATATATATATATATATATATATATATATATATATATATATATATGTAACAGTTTTTTGTACTTTTTCTACTTATGTATTATGCTTTTAACAAGTAACTGCATGAAAATTAATTTTATTAGATGTTTTTAAATTGAATTTGCATATTTAATTATAGTGGTCCTTTGAATGGCTGGCTTGATCATGTGATTATAATGGTCCTCTATTTGAATGTGTTAATGTGTTGTGATTTTGTATGCTGATGAAGGGTGTAAACCTGAAAGCTTCATTAAAAGTTTCTTGTTTGTGACTATCGTGCAATTGCACTGGTGCACCATGAGATACCTGCTTAGCCATGAGCCAACCAGAAGTCCTCGAGCTTCTAAATCATCTGAGTCGGAGCCGAGGATCGGCTCCGAACCCATATGTACAAATGAAGGGTGAGATGGACTACCAACATGGAACGTTATGGTGAGTACATAACTTCTTTTTTTCTTCATTGAGAGAAGCATTGCTGTGATCTCTTCACCGCATCTTCTAAGTTCCATGATGAAATACAGCAACCTTTTTCCTTTTATCCCTCCTCAGAGTCTGACTCCCAGGAATTTTCTTGTCTACTCTTGACCCCTAGGTCTTCTTTATAAACTCCCTTTTCTACCACTTGATCAAATGCATCTGGAAAGCCAGTCTGTGGAGAGCCAAAGTTAATTCTTGTAGTTTCATATTGGCCTTGGGAAGTTGGGTTCCCCTACTTTGCCTTCATTTGGTAAGAAAACTTCTCCTTCTAAAGCCTCATCCAAGGCTCCTCTTGCTTCTGTTTGACTTGCCTCATCAGGACTCTCCCTGAAGCTAACCTCATGGTGGTTCCTCTTCCATTAATGGCCAGGGGCCTTGATTACCCGAAAAGGGTAGTCCATTTGTAGTTAGGTTTGCACAAGCCTTCCACCTGGAAAAAAATTATAAAGAGAAGTGGTTTAAGTTATTCTCAACAAGAATTTATTTGTTTGATCAAGGCTCCTGTTTTTCCAGAGTGAAAGTTCACCTAGTTGCCATTTATGCATATCCTCAGTATATTTACCAATCATCTTTGCACTCTTGACATGACTATTAAGCCTTTCTAAGAGGAGTCTTTATATCTAGGCCCCTGTATAAATATCCTTCCCCATCTGGATCCTACACTTTGTTCTTAATTTCATCTTCATTCAAACCTGCAGTGAAAAAGGATCTTAATGTCCATCTTGAAAAACAGCTTTTTCTAGTGCCAGTTACCAAAACAAGATGATGTTTCAAACTAAGTCCTCTTTCTTCAAAGCTACCATATTTCATCTTTCACAAAGATGGGGTAGTACTTAGAAAAGACCCAGCATTCATGCAAAAGTAGCAACAGATCACAATCTTAACTAGACTGTCAGTCTTCTAGTATACTTTATTCTGCACTGTAATTTCTTGCTCTGAGAGGCATAGCCCATCCCTGCAAGACCAAGCTTGGTGGCACCTCTACCTGCACCCAGTCAGCCCTTTTGTTTCACATTCATAGGAACTGGGAATTTCTGGGTGAAATAAGAGCCCTATGGCTCATGTGTTTCTGTCCAGAAATCTCCAGTGAGCTCAGCTGCTGACAGCAAGAGTCAGGTGGTAGGGAGTAGCTAGCTGGCCTATACCGTCCCCCAGAGGAGCAGCCCCCTTCCCTGTGGCTGCTGTTCCATACTCCTGAGGCATGCTGAATTCTTCTCCGTTCAATGTGGTACACATCAGTGTGGATTCAGTAGACTTGATACCTGTTGGAAAGATGCCTAGTGCTGCTACTAGGTGTCACCTGTGTAACAAGCCAGCACCAACTCCATGTCCCCAGGATGGACAATGCAGCAACGGCTACTCACTCCCAGCCTTCTTTGCCAGGATCTGCAACCTGCAACATAGTCAGAACTTTATTCCTGCATGCCACAGAGCTGAGTTGCAGGACACATTATTTCAAGACGACCTATCCCGTTTTGCTTGGGACTTGGCACACCTTTTACAGTGTACATACTTGGTCATGTAGGATAGAAGTTATGCACTTAACCATTACCATAGATCCTGCTGATCATTGTCCATATACTGTAGTACACTCACCCATCTGCCCCCCCCCCCACCAAATTATCACCTGTGCACTGGCTTGTGGGTTACCAGAGGCTGTCAGGTAATAGTATGTCCGTTTTAAAGCAACACTTTCTTATTGTATAAATTACAGCAGCCACTTGTTTTTTATAGCAGCCACTCATTATCTGAAGAGGAAGGCAGTGCATTGAAGAGGAAGGCAGTGCATTATGGGAGGTGAGGTGCTTGAGCATACAGTACATTGAAAAATTGCAGGGAAAATGGTCCTTGCAGTGACCAAGTCCATCTGTTACAATATAATGATCAAAGTGATCTATCATCATGGTAAGTACGCAACTTTTGTTTATAAGGTGTTAAACTCTGGCCTAAAGGAGGAAGCTCATTGATTCTTTCACTACCCTTTTTTTTATGACTAATCAAGTTTTTTTTATAACTCTGATCATATCGATTAACAGCTCACTCCTGTGTTGCATCTCGAAAATGTCAGTTTGTACTTAGTGGGCTTATCTAGTTCACCTTTTCTTACAGTATTTATTAAGCTGAAAAACAACAACAACAAAAAACAGCATTGTAAGAAGTGCTTTTTTTTCATAGAGAATATCATAACATCGTGGATCAGTCTTCCCGAGGGAGGCAGTGTGGTTAGAAATGATAATTAAAAATACAAAGGACACTCACAAGGGTTTTTTTTTTTTTTTTTTTTTTTTTGGAAGGAGATCAATTTGTGATTTAACTTGGATCTGCAGCTGAGAAAATTTATCCTGCAGAGCAGATCAAATGTTTAACTCTTACTTCATTGCTATTTTACTTTTTATGAAAGTGTTTGATCCTGCTTTAGCACTACAGACATTTTTAAGTCTTGGTTTTGATGTTCTTTGAACAGACTATCAAATCAGTGACTTGACGTGTGTTGGTACAGAGTAGCTGTCTGGTGTTAAAATTATCAGGTTAGCATATATCTTAACTACCAACAGAACTGTGGGTCACAAAACATTAACTGGTAAAAGCATTATTTAAACAAGTATCGGAAAAAAGGTCTACTAGTTTTTGGTTTACTATCGAATATCGCATTGTACAAAGGGTATGTCGCTTGTGCATTAGCTAGTTGTTTGCTGATGGTCAGTTGGATGAAGCATTCTTTCATCAAAGTCACTGCAGGGAAAATTGCCTTTACCTCAAGGTGCGATGACACTGGCATTTAGTTAGAGGTGCTCTGCATGAAAAATAGCCCATCACAGAAAATACAACTTAACATTTTAAAATTTGAACAGTATTCACTTTGTTTTACATCATTGTGTTGACTTAGATCTCATAGTAATTCATAGTCACTTGAAATCACAGTCATTATTTTTGCTTTCCTGCAAGACCAAGTCTGGTGGCTTCTCTACCTGCAGCCAGTCAGTCCATTTGTGTCACAGCTGTTGGAAGTCAAGGGATTCCCAGGCAGGTGAGAACCCTTTGGCCTATTCATTCCTGCCTGGAAATCTCCCATGATGTCATCTGCTGGTAGCAAGAGTCAGGTGGTAGGAAGTGGCGAGAAAATTGAGGCCTGCCCTCTTCCCCTGATGGACCCCCCCACCCCATTGCAGTGGCTTTTTCAAGCTCCACTGCATATGCCTTCTGAGGTTTTTCCTTTGCTCACAGTGTGACTTGGACATGACACAGTGGCTTTGATAGATTGGAACTCCATGGGATAGCCACTTAATGGTCACATTAGGTGTTACACATGTGGCAAGCCAGGGCCACCTTTCTTCCCCCAGTATGTGCAAGCTGGCTGTGGTCGCTCACTCCCATCCTCCTCTGACAGCTCCTAAAAGTGCCCGAACCACTATTCAAACTACTGTCACCTACAGTGTAGTCTGAGCTTTATCCTTCTAAGATGACATAGAGTGGTTGAAATGATCATTGTTAGTGTTACCCGAGATCTTTAGTGTGACGGCTACTGTCTATCTTGACAACATCGGAGTCCCCAGGAGAATAGGTTTTTTATAAAGACAACATATTGGTGTTCATCTAAGAACTTTATTCTCAAGTACAGGGAAGAGGTAACCAATTAGGTAGTTATTCCAGTTTCATACAATTGTATATATTTGTGCTCTTTGTAAAGGAAAAATGTTGGCTTACATCTGACCAGCTTTGCAAAATATAAGCTGAAGTATGAAATATTTGTCTTTGTACAGTCATTAATCATAATTTCTTTTCTGAAGTTTACTCTGATTTTACTCCAGTTAATGTTTGTTTCAGTTTTAAGAGTGGACGTATGACTGCTAAATTTTACAGCATTTTCTTTTGTGTAGCACCATACATTTTTGAACTACTTGAATGATCATAATGGTTCTCTCTGTTTTTTCCCCAATTGTAGCTACCGTAAGATTTCTGGAGACACCTGTAATGGTGGGGAAGTTGAATCCCGATTGGAAGGAGAACTAGTTCCCTGCCCTCTGGAAGGTAACTAAATTATGTTAATTTATCTGTATTTGGCAAGTTTTTTTATTTATTTATTTTTTTTTATATAGAATAGTTTGAAGCTGTACTTTCTGAACTGGCCTACAGAGTTTTACAAGATATTTTACCTGTTCCTGTCTGTCTAGTAATCATAACTTTTGGGTTGTCCCCCTAGGATAGGACAAAAAAAAACTGGCTTCAACTTCAGAATATTTAAGCAGTAGCCAGAAGTCCCACTCTGGCAGCTCACAAGCTGACTGAAAAGTTAAGCAGTCTAAATTTGTTGCTCATCTTACTAATGTGCTAAGGTCTGGTATATTATTTACATGTGTTACATGTTTTAAAATGTCTGTTTATGGATATGGTGGTCCATTTCTTGGAATAGTAATATGCAGGATGTTATCATCTGCCCAGGATAACCACTCTAATTGATAATCTAATATGTATGCGATGTCACTGTGGTGAAAAACTGGAAAACAAATAGCTGATATTGCCTTTTCTGTCCATTCCTCAACTGATGGGGTCTTGTATCTGATGTAGGCTGCTTTTTCTAGACTCATGATCTATAGCTCAAGCTCCTCCCCTTATCCCTCCAGCTATTCTTAACATTACCTCAGATTTTGTTTGCCACAGAGTACAGGTGTGATTCTTTGGCTCAGGCTTACCTTCAGCTAAGTGCGTTATTTTCTCTGCCAAATATCTTCCTTCTTACCTTTTGATGCTGTGATAGTGTACTGCTAGTGTAGAACTCTTTCCTCCCCTAACAAAAAAAAAAGCTTTAGTCTAGGTCTTATTCATGCCTTCAGTGTGTTTCTGTTTTCATCTTCTTAGTGATTAATAGCTAGTAATTGTCGCCATTATTTGTTTTTATATACATTCTTTATTACCTTTTAGTTTTGACTTACTGTCTACTGTACAGTTTCCATCTTGTTTAGTAATTATCAGACAAACGTACTGATTTTAAGAAATGCTAGCTTATAGCCACAAGTGCCTAAGTGCGATTCACACCTTTAGAGTCTTTGGAAGCAGCACATCTGGAAAAAGATTGTTCAATTTGCACATCCTGTTGCCACAGAGCCATGCTTGAACGATGCAGTAAGCTCATTCTGAGGGTTCTATTACATTGAGGAGAACCTTCAAAATCTGCATCTGGAACATCACTGTCCATGAAAAACTCCTCAGAAAAACATAAGGGGGACAGGGTGATAGGCCCAAAGAAAAGGGAAGAAAGACAAGGAAGCGTTTCTCTGGCGACTTTCCATCATCAGTGTTACCTGTGACTTATTACTAAACTTTTCAAGCCTTCAGATCCTAAAATTGCCCTGGATCCTATTCCGGTATGATTGAGAACTCCTCCCTTACTGGAGTCAAGGTTTTCCCAAGATCCTGTCTCTCCTAGGCTGCATTCCCCCTTCTTAGGAGAGACCCATGCAAAAAACTTAAAGGCCACCCTCCACATTTTCCTTAAAGTCCGTTATGTCTGACAGAAGCTGATGTGGATAGAATGATAAGGAAGTTCCTCAGGACTCAAATTCGTTTGGGAGGTCTCCTGTCTCAATCTCCCATAGGACTTGTGAGCTTTGGACCCTCTCCTTTGCCCACAATTACTCCTTCTCTGATCGACTTCTGAGTTCAAAGTTGCTGATCTGAGGAGTTCTGGTTTGTCCATGTCAGATCCAAAGTTGAGGAGTTCTGGTTTGTCCATGTCAGATCCAAAGTTGTGGTCATCTTCAACTCTGGCATCTTCTCTGATTCAACTGGCTCCAGTTTCAAAGGAGCTGAAGGATCTCTGAGCTGAAGTTTCAGTGCAGAGTTTGAGGGTAATACTTCAACTCCGAAGCTGTCGGAGCTGTCCCTTCCCCTTGAAACTTCTACGCTACATAGCTCAGCTCTGTTCTCAGAGCAGGGATGGAGTGGTTCCCACGGTCATATTGGTGTGTCAGCTTCGGTGCCTACCAGGGTGGTCTTGCCTTCCTCCTCGACTTCTACCTTTGAGGCAGTTGAGAGAGTGCTTTCCAAGGCTGGAGACCGGACATCTCTATCCCTCTGGACTCTACCCACTCCACAACTGAAAGCCTTAGATCCTGATCCTACAAAGTATATTCCATTGGGACAGTCAGTTCACACTAGCCTTCATACAGCCCTCATTAAGGATACCCCTCAGACTTCCATATCCTCTCTGGAACTCCTCCCCCATGGAGGTTTTTCGGAAGCACAAGTGTAAGAGGAGACACGTTGACTCCCCCCAAGAATATGTGACAGAGCTGCTCGGCTAGCATCTTTTGCCAGAGGTCCAGAGTGATTCTGCTTTAATCAGGGAAATAAGTATATACTTTGTGTTTCTTTTGCCCTTTTTTAAACTGCATTGTGTCTGATTACTGCATTATTTCTGCTTTTTCGCTGTTGTGACTGCATTATTTTCTGCACATTTTCAACTGTATTATCAGCCTAGATAGCATATCCTGTTCTGATGTCAATTTTCATTCCCCAACATATTAGTCCGCATCTGATCCAACTTGACAACTGTTTCACAGCTTGTGGATAGTACAAGTTCTCGAGCTCCTCCCTTACCCATGATGCTGTAGTCCCCCTCATTCCCCAAATCTCGTTTGCCAGCATTGTGGAGAAACATGGTTGCTGCAGCTCTCGTGTGCTTTTTCAAAAATGATAAGTTGTTATATTTTTTTCTTATTTCTATCAAGCCTTTGATTGTTATCCTCCCTTTACCTTTTCATACGTCATTATTTTTATCAGTGGTAGTTCTTAATTACCAACATGTCTTCTTTTTGTGTCTTACTGTTTGTCTGTATTTTTCCTTTGTGATAGTGTTTTGGCATTTACTGTGAATAGTTCTCAATTACCATAGTTGGTAATTTTTTTTCCCCTTACCGCTAGTTGGTATTTCTTAATACCATTCTTGATACCTGTATTTTTTTGTTTAGTTCTATTTAAAAAAAAAAAGTACTTGTAGTAGTTTTTGCTGTTCTGGTGTAGCTTTATCATCTTATTCTATTGTACTGTGGTTGTTGTAGGTTATTATCATTTTTTTATTATGCCGGTAAACAGTCCTGTTTTAAGAAATGCACAAATGCAGCCATGAGATCCCATTATCCGATGATCATAGTCTGAGAGTATATTGCTTGGGACCCAAACATTTGCAAGCTTCACGCTCCATTTGTAAGGCTTTTAACTCAAGAGCACTGATTGACAGGAAGAACAAATTAATCCTCAAGGGCCTTCTTCCTTCTGCCTTTAGATAATCACTGACTGGAGTTCAAGCCTCCAAACCTGAGAGAATGGTGGCAAAAAAGAGACCTTCTGAACAACCTGGCTCTCTTAATCTTCTTCGGATCTGACCTCAGTACCACAGAAGAAGACTCAAAAAAATCTTTGGATCCGACACATAAGTCTTTGGATCCCATGACTTCAGCCTTCAGGTCTGTCTGTTCGGATCCAACCCATTCAGAGCCTAAACAACTACCTAGGAAAAGGTATGCATCTTCCGTGGATCCAGTACCTTCTCGGATCCCATTGCCTTTCCTGGAAGGACACCATTCTCCCTCCATAGCCTCTTCCCATTCATCCAGAAGTCTTACAGAA
>NC_056741.1:1433324036-1433331536 GCF_019279795.1 Protopterus annectens
TCAGATGGAATTGCTGCATAATTTATGCAGCTTACCAGTTAGAATACTCAAACCAGACAAAGGAGGTGGGCTAGTCATTTTAGAAAACAATGACTACAGAGACAAGATGTTAGCTGTCTTAGACAATCCAGCATATTCTTTATCATCTAAGAATGAAATGAATACGACATACTCTAGGAATAGGGGTTATTTTAGAGATCTATGTTTAGCTGGCAAGATAGATTTGGAAACCTACCACTATATAGACATTACATTCCCCAAGGTCCCAGTTATTTTTGGAATTCCAAAAATACATAAAGATTTGGTAAATCGTCCAATGAGGGCCTTGGTGGACGGTAGGTCATCTATGACCCACCCCTGTGCACGTCTGGTTGATAAAATTTTGAGTAAATACCTTAAGTCTATACCCCACATTTGTAAAGACTCTTGGTCTTTTCTCTAAGATATAAATAACATCCCTTTTGACGAGGCCTACAATTTTCTTACCATCGACGTGGTTGATTTATACACATCGATCCCACACAATGAGGCAGTCGAATGGGTTAGTATCTTACTAGGTGAATTGGGGGCACCACAGACAGAAAGTGACACTGTAGCTGAACTGTTAGACATCATCCTTTCTTCTAACTTCGTCCTATTTGAACAACAGTATTATTTGCAAACACAGGGCATCGCAATGGGCTCGCCCTGCGGCTCTAGTGTGGCAAATATGTTTGTTGCTTTCTGGGAAAAACAATTTTTGACCCATAATACAGAGTTTCAACATCAAATCTCTTATTACACTAGGTATCTGGACGATATCTTTATTTTATTCAAAGGGAACAACGTTGAGGCTGATACTTTGGTGAATTACCTGAACAATACTACTGACTTCTTCAAATTCACCTATCATTTTTCAACTTTGGAAATTGACTATCTGGATGTCAGGCTCGAGAAGGACTTGACAAGGGTCGGCTTTCTTTCTTCCATCTTTAGAAAGCCGACCTATTGTAATTCATTCCTCCATTTCTCTAGCCAGCACCCTTATAAACAAAAAAGATCAGTGGTGAAAGGCCAGTTAATTAGGGCCTCAAAAATGTGCAACACAGGTGAAAGTTTTGATGAAGAATGTACTACACTTGGTAGGATGTTTTCAAGTACGGATTATCCTGAAGATCTTGTTTTGGAACTTACACAAGAAGTCAGACATAAAAGACAGATTGGTCTATATGCACCTTTGCTAGCTATTAGTAACCTCAATTCTGGTGACATTGAAGACATACCTTCGACAAGGTCAGTTCCATCTGTCACCAGTTCAACAACACAGAATAACACTAGTAGTAGTTACTCAGGCAACTTAGACCTTAATTTTGGATATAGCTTTATAACTACCTTTAACTTGGATTCTACTGCCATAAGTTCTATCATTTATAAGAACTGGTATTTCATTACCAGTAACCCTCAATTTTCCGAAAAATTTGAAACTTTACCACCCATTGTGTATAGGAGAGGTAATAACCTTAAAAGTCTATTAGAAAGAAACAAAAAGTTGGACTTTTTTTCAAAACAAAAAGGCACGTTCTTATGCGGCCACTGTAATTGGTGCAAATTTGTAAAAACAGGCTCAACATTTCAAATAAGAGGTAAGAAATATGACATCTTTCATAAAATGGATTGTAACACCAGATCCATTGTTTACCTGGCTACATGTGACTGCTGTCCGGCATATTATGTTGGTAAGACGAATCAAAGGTTTAAGGACAGAATCTACCAACATATTTATGCAATAAGGAAAAAGAAAGATGACAATGCTTTAGCAAAGCACATCACAAATCAGAGTGGTCACAGCTTCCATTTTGTAGCCATTGACCACATTCCACATAATATCCGGGGTGGACCTCAAGGGTTATTCCTCGAAATTAAGGAATTAGAGTGGCAGATAAAATTGGAAGCTTTCAGTAGTCCAGGTCTTAAGGAACACTGTAATATCTCCTGTATCCTCAAACTTAAGAGTTACATGAGATAATTTTTACACATTTCCATTACAAATCTTTACTTTTTATTAGTATTAATCTTGTTCACTATTGGTAGAAGATGGAATCTGCTACCCAGTGATATAACTCTGATCTCATCGCTTCCTCTTTTCAAACAAAAACTCAAGCTATACTTTCAAAATCATTGGCTCTGTTCCTGTAGTTTACCTGACTGACATTCTTTCCTACCCCTTTTACTATTACCTCAATTTCTTACACTCCTCTTACTATATTCTGACCATTGAAGCTACTTCCTAGGCTACCTTTAGCCTATGCATGGCTACCCTTGCTCTACCTTCTTCTCCCAGCTCTCTCTCCTCCTCTCCTTGTCACCTCTCCTTCTCCTTTCTCTCCTTACTGTCTACTGCTTCATTTCTACTTCCTAAAATTCTCTACCACTCCTGACTTTCCTCTTCTCTTGTACTCCATTGTTATTTATTCTCTTCATGATACCATTAAAAATAGCCTTGAACTATAATAATGGCGTCCTTCAACTGACTATGTATTTTTCTTTGTCTTCCTGAATTTACTATGTAACTAGTCCTTTTTGGACACTTTCTATTGTTTTTGAATTTTGTGTACATATATGACTTCTTTAGTATATTGTGCTTTTTATGTGTGTGGAGCTTTTCTCCCCGGGCCTCTACTGAAAATGGACATATATCCAGCTAGACTAGCCCGGTCAACAAATGTAAAATAAAATAAAATAAATAAAATAAATTGTTCCCTTGGCAACAATTAAAGAAACAACTTTGGTTGGTTTTTTGTAAGCACATACGGAGTCTGTGTTTCCAACACAGTGTAAGTTTCAGACTGATGTATAGATTATATGTTTATGTTGTCTTCTTATTAGCGACTGCTTTAGTCTTTCCATATACATATAAAACCTTTTAACATCATAATAATTTTATAGTTTTAAAGTTTCAATAATGTTTTTAACTTTTATAGTTCTATATTTAGGAGAACTTATCTGTACTAACTTCTTATTGTAAGGGAGTTGTAAGCCGGGTGTTATATCTGCCAGTGCAAGTAACGTTTATTTTGACCTGTTAATGTAAACATGAAAATCCAAAAACCAATGAGACTGGACACTGCTCGAAGACCAACTCCTTATGTTTATTGAAATTAGATACACAAATGATGAGCGCTTTCGGGCCTCTGCCCTTCATCAGATAAAGCATCTCCCAAAAACCAACATTTTAAAACAAGCACAACCAATAAAAATCAGTAAAAATCAGTAAAAAACCCGCCTATTCTTAAGGGTGGGTCTCATAGGAATGACTTCATTAAGCCCAGGACTCCTGTGTGCCATAAGCTCAATTATCCATTTAGACTCAGCTAGCTCTGTTAACTGTTTAATGTCTCCCCCTCTTTTATTCAACTTCACTTTCACTATCACTTTAAACTTGAAGCTATGTGTAGGATGAGCTGCCAAATGTCTATATAACGCATTGCGTGTATCCCCATTTCTAATTGCAGAGAGGTGCTGCAAGACCCTAACTTTAAACATACAATTGGTCTTGCCCACATAAAACTTGTGCAGGATTGACACTCTGCCAAGTAGACCACATCAGTGGTTCTGCATGTTGCTCTCCCTTTCAGATCAAACAGTCTGCCAGTAACTGGATGCACAAATACACCCCTACTATCTACATAAGCACACGCCTTGCATAGCCCACATGGAAAAGTGCCCTGTTTAGTGATAGCCAGATTATCCATACTGGTCTTAGTCTTATCCCTACAAAGTAAATCTTTCAAGTTTTTATTTCTTTTATATCTAAAAACCGGTTTGTCACCTAGCATACCCTTCAAACTTACATCACTAGTCAAAATATTCCAATTCCCTCTGATCAGTGCACAAACATCACCTATATTGCTCCCATAAGTTAGTGTCAACCTGGATCCATGTCCACTGTCCCTATCATGTTGTGAGCCTGTGCCTGTGTCAACGGTTCTCAGCCATGGTTTATATCTGTCCTTCCTACAATTCCTACCAAACTCCATCCTGTTATTTACCAATTTCCTATCATAGCCCCTAGTATGAAAACAGTCAATCAGGGTCCCCAACTCTTGCTCGAAGCATGCATCGTTATCACTAATTCTAGAAATCCTGGCAACCTGTCCCTGCACTATATTGGGAAATATGTGTCGAGGGTGCATGCTGTCGAAAGAGAGCAAGGTGTTCTTCCAGCAGCCTTTTCTATATAAACTGGATGAAAAACCATTCTCTGTCAACTGTACCCTGACATCCAAAAAGTCAATCTGTGTGCGTGAGCTGTTAACCGTGAACCTCAAAAAAGAAGTGGTATGTAGGTAGGAGACGAAATCAGCTAAAGAGTTGTCGTCCCCATTCCAAAGAATAAAAATATCATCCACAAAACGCTTATACATCTTGATATGACCTTTCCATGACATGTTATTCAACACCATACTCCTCTCCCAAAAGGACAGGACAAGGTTGGCATAGGTGTTGGCACAGGGGGTGCCCATGGCTATCCCCTGTGCCTGCCTATATGCTTGGTTCACACCTATAAAGACATTATTATTTAGTACCAAACCTAGCAAACCTCTTACGGTATCGATCTTAAACAAAGTGACGCCTAACTCCTGCAAAAGCTCAGAAATGGCTCGTATCCCATAGTCATTACCTATAACAGTGAACAGATTCTGGATGTCCATAGTTACCATAAGTAACTCACTATCAGACTGTTCCAATTTATAGGCCCCTAAGCTTTTCAAAAAGTGGCCTGTATCTGAAAGCACATTGTCCAACCTATCTAGGTACGGCCTTAACTCCGTCTCCAACCAAATCGAAATATTTTCCGTCACCCAACCTCTGCCAGACACAATAGGTCTGAGAGGTGGGTCAGTTTCTGATTTATGTATTTTTGGTAGAGCTTTGAATATAGGTGTCACTGGCTTCTCTATCATAAGAAATTTAAACAAATCTTCACTAATCAATTTATTGTCCAAAAACTGTTGTAAATTGCTGTGTACTCTCTCTATAATCCCTTTTACGCCTAAAGGATTAATTGGGGTATACGTATTAGCATTCTGTAACAGACCTAGCAATTTACTTTCATACCAGGTGGTATCCAATACCACTACGGCACCCCCCTTGTCAGCCATTTTGATAGTAATATCTGCATTATTCCCAAGGTCATGTAAAGCTTGTCTCTGTGTGGGACTCAGATTATAAAACCTACCATGTGTCCCCTCCTGAAAATAACACATCAGATCTTGTTCACAAGCATTAATAAATAAATTCATAGCAGGTGAAAATGGGGGGACAAAACCACTGGGCTGCCTTAGCATGGTAACACCCGGGTTATCACCTCCAAAGATCTGTTTCAAAACTAAGCTACGACAAAAAACCATGAGGTCCATAATAATGTCATTATATACACAAGCCCTACTGGGCACAAAAGTCAGCCGTTTATTTAAAACAAAACACTCATCTTCAGACAATCTGTAAGATGAAAGGTTAAAAACAATCCCAGTATCTTGCTTAACAGTCAGTGCAGCAGCTTCCTCCTCTTGTTGTATACCCTGTCCTCGCTGCGGGAGCGGTTCCATGCCCCTTTCTTCTTGACAGGAGCCGGCAGTCTGTCCAAAAAATTCAAACGACCATGTGTGTCCTTCGGTCTGGCACCTGTCCTATAGTCACTCGGATCACAAACCAACACCTCAGACACAAAACCAGTAATCGTTGAAACAATGGCACTGGATGGTGCCTCAGTGCCCCCATTAAGGGAGTTCACAGTGGGGATGCTGTCTCCCCATGTTGAAACTTGTTGAGTAGCTTCCTTCGTGGTTGCTGTCGCCTCCTTGCTGTAACTGGAGGCATCACCCAAAGAAGTGGCCTTGTGTGCATCTCGGGACTCCGTGAATGTTAGAAGACCCGGTGCTTGCACCCCAGTGTTCACAGTACTGGTGCCGGTGTTACCCAAATCCACGGGAGCAATGATGGAACTGATAGAGGCAGCTAGAACACCATCCGTGCACACTATAGAGGCGCAAGTGCTTCCATGCGCCGCATCTATCGTGGAGGGACCTGTACCGGTGATAGAATTAGTGGAGGCAGCTGGAACCCCAACCGTGCATGCTGTAGAGGCGCGAGTACTTCCATGCCCCGTATCTGCCGTAATGGGACCTGTATCACCTCCGGCTGTTAAAGATGATGTCATCGAGCGTCCGCTTCGTTGAGAAGTACCACCGTTGTTTAAACAAGGTCCCCTCCTGTCTTCCTGCGACGATATCGGATGTCTTGATTTGGACCATACAAAAATATTCCCTAGCTGGAAATCATGATGGTCCCTTTTCAACTTGCCCAATTTCTGGATACGAATCTTCTCCTCCTCTTCCAATAAGGAACCATGCAGTTGTTCCAGGCGTTGTTGACTCCTAGCGTCTGTGAACTCAGATGCAAATTTGCATTGCAATAGTTCCACTTCCTGCTTGAGTGTAGCGATCTCTGGGGCAAAAAAGTCATTAATCAGCTCCATGTACCGGTAGCTGGTATTAATATTCAATAGTTGCCATCTAGCCAGTAACTCGGGATAGCGGTCGCCTTGTGTGGGCATACACAAGATCCTCATGCCCCGAGGCACTATCCCGTAAGCTAAGCAAGCTTCCAAGTGAAAGGTCTGCCACTGCAGACGCTGTAGCCTGCTCAGTTTATAATTAAAATCTCTTAAAAGAGAATCAAAATTCTTATCGGTAGCTACAGGTACATTGTTGCCAACACTCTTGTCCTTCTGTATCTCAAAACCCAAGCCTAGAAAAGGGTTTTCTCGATTTAGAAGACCAGTTACTACAACTGTTACACCAACCAAAGTTGCTGAAGGCATTGCAGACATGAAATTGCCTTTTGATAAAGCTCCTTATCCCCAAAGCATGTAAGGCACAATAGAACACAACGAAATCTCTATGAAAACAGAACAATGTTCTGTGCCTCACCAAAGTCCAGTCAAATAAACCAAAATGAAAATCCAAAAACCAATGAGACTGGACACTGCTCGAAGACCAAGTCCTTATGTTTATTGAAATTAGATACACAAATGATGAGCGCTTTCGGGCCTCTGTGTGTGCCACGGTTAACAGCTCACGCACACAGATTGACTTTTTGGACTTTTTGGATGTCAGGGTACAGTTGACAGAGAATGGTTTTTCATCCAGTTTATATAGAAAAGGCTGCTGGAAGAACACCTTGCTCTCTTTCGCCAGCATGCACCCTCGACACATATTTCCCAATATAGTGCAGGGACAGGTTGCCAGGATTTCTAGAATTAGTGATAACGATGCATGCTTCGAGCAAGAGTTGGGGACCCTGATTGACTGTTTTCATACTAGGGGCTATGATAGGAAATTGGTAAATAACAGGATGGAGTTTGGTAGGAATTGTAGGAAGGACAGATATAAACCATGGCTGAGAACCGTTGACACAGGCACAGGCTCACAACATGATAGGGACAGTGGACATGGATCC